>NW_027466134.1:4587500-4870000 GCF_046127955.1 Nelusetta ayraudi
AGCCAAAGTGCAGCGGTCCGGTTCCTCCGCCGCTGTCCTGATTTACTGACAGACAGAGATTGTTGCTTTGAATGCAGATTTCAGCTTCTTTGTCTCGGCTTATAAAAGCGCGATTAATGTGGCTTCCTCTATTTTTAAGACAGTGTTTGGTGTCGCTTTGCGTTCTCTGCCTCCAGAGAGAGTTTTTTTTTTTTTTCTTCACGCGATAATTGTCTGTCTGACCATCGAGCAAGGAGAAATTATCAGTTTATGGGTTTTCATTAGCGGTCTGAAGAAAGAGGCGCTGGTAAAAATCAGAAAGACACTTTTCCTGCACCTACGCTTGAAACCAAAGCAGTGTTGGCGACGGCGGAGTGCAGGCTTACGCTCTGTTGCTTTTGTAACTGGCTTACTGGTCTTAGAGCAAGATTATAAAATGTTCTTTTTATTTAATATACATTGAAAGGGGGATTTACTTTTTGCAACGGCAACGTTACAATGCACAAATACTCTATTTTACTCGAGTATTTTACCGTCACCCATTTCAAAACGTGCAGCATTTTTTGTCCATCGGTTGTTGTTTTTGTTGTTGTTGTTGTACTCTGTGAACTGTAATGGACCTGTGCTGTGCTGTGCTGTGTGTGTGTGTGTGTGTGTGTGTGTGTGAAAGGAGCTGGGCCGATCAGTATCACTGACCGAATTCTGAACCGTGTTAGTGAACTGGAGTGTGCGACAGCCATAATGAGGATTCCCCCCATTTGTTGACAATTATGGTTTGGATGCCTCTGAGTTTGTTTTCAACCCAAAACTCTTGGATTCCAATCACCCTGCGGCTTATGAATTATATAGTATGTGCACACGTGTAGTGCTTTAACTGTACTCGGTGCACATCTGGCTTCAACAGCGTTGCACACTTACTGTGCTCACTGCGCGCTGTGTTTTAAAGCTGCGTCCAATCAAATTCACGGAAATCACAAAATCTTACATGTATTAAAGGTTAAGTGTAATTTTTTTCAGTGATTTTTAAGATGAAACAGCGACATCAAGTGGTTATAGTTCACTTTGTAGAGCTCTTTTACTTACCAATCCGTACCTACCCTCTCCTGAACTTGCCAGTGAACTACGGTGGCCTGAGAGCACAAACCCGGATACCTCATCCACCTTCTTCTTCGTTGGTTTAGTTAAAGACGCCAGCGTTCACCCTAAATACGAGAGGTGCATTTATGGGCAGTATATTATTCTTTTACCAATGTAAACATCATCAATCAAGCCAAATATATTAATTATATTAATGAGAACTGTTCCAATGGTAGGAAAACCAAATGACTTTAATTGTACTGCGAGTGCACTTTTATGAATGCATTCATGGGCTGTGTGTTAAGCTTCTACCAACGTAAACATCATAAATTAAGGAAAATTTTACACCTTTAGCATCAACGTTTCCTCTCGATCCTAACTGTAAATCTTGGAGTTTTGCGTTGGTCTTTTGAAGGGCTTTAATCAGGTGAGGTTCTGTCTGACATTGAATGCATCATTAATTCATCAATCCAGACATTAAAAAGATTGCCCCTGTTCTGCCTCTGACACCGAAGCGTGTTGTTGTTGTTGTTGTTGTTGTTGTTTCGGCTGACTGAGGGCGTTGCGAATAAAGACTTCCATGTCTGCGATGCTCATTTTACGGAAGAGCGGTTCATCAGTTTAGCACTGTGAGCTGGACGCCCTCTCCCTCTCTCTCTGCCTCAGCCGCTCTGGCACGGGCGTTGCATCGTCCTGATGTCCAGAACATGGAAGCTGACTGACTGACTTGGTGATTTGAAGCGTGTTGTTGCTTTAATGGCATTGCGGTGCACTTGAGTCCCCTGTACGTCCATGGACGCTAGCAGTCAAAGGTTTGGACACACTTGTTTCTTCTTTATCTTGACTACTAAACATACATCATCAAATATATGAAGATATGTGGATTAATGTGACAAAAGAAGAAAATGCTGAAGATGTGATGTTCTATATATTTTCTGTGCAGGGTTGCTATTCTAGATCATCTAAAATATAAAACTTGTTTGAGTTCTTTCACACTTGTGTTCATTCATAGCTTTGTCGCCTTGGGTGACAATCTACACTGTCGATAGTCGTGACAATGAAAGAAACACCATTCAGACTGTTGCCTGGCAGCGTCTCGTCACATCTTCACAAAGTTAACTCCACTGTTTACGAGTCAACAACAACGACAACATGTCAACACTGACGGCACAATGAGGTATGGGCAAGCCAATTACAACTGAAAACCAATACAGTACCAATGCACTTTGCACAGGTTTGTTCATATGCAGCGGCAGGCTGCCAGACATACAATAAGCTGGGATTCCATACGCGTAGATATTTACCTAGAATCATTTCAAGCTTGTCAGAGTCACAGCCGCAGTCGTGACCCTGGATTTCCCCCCCCCCCTGCTTTGCTGCAGTATTTAACAAAGCCCTTCATTGCCACATTGCCACAAAGCTACATGGCCTATATAAGTGTATCAGATGGTTGCTTGTGCAGTATTTGCCATTCTGTTCACTCCAATTTAATCAAAGTGATTTTCTGCATACTTGACAGATATCTCACCCGACCACATGGAAGAACATTGGCAAATCACTTCATTGTCATTGGTAATTACAGTCCTAGTAGCGTCTTGTGGTGACTCACTCCGTCATCAGGCTTCCTTTTGTTTTTGTCAGTTTCTAGCTGGAAGGAAACCATGGACTGATTGTGTTTTAATACCCGTATGAGTGTGTTGCACATTTGCTTCCATGAACATGTGAGTCTGGGCTGCTGAAGCGCAGCGACAAAGGTCACAACGTCTGAACTTTTGTTTTACTGATGCTTTTTTAAAATGTTGCTATTAAACGGCACAAAAAGAATCTGCATCTGTGTGTGTGCGTGCGCGCGTGCGTGCGTGTGTGTGTGTGCGTGCGTGTGTGTCTGTGTGCGTGTGTGTCTGTGTGTGATCACATGTTTATATGCTTCAGTGAACTTGCATGGGCTCTGTGAAGTGCAACAAGGCAACAGTGACTGAAGCTGACAGGGCGGCCAGAGAAACAAGCAGAGCGAGCGTCGCGCAGTGCTTTGCCTGTGCTGGATCTCGTGCTGGCTGTGTGTTTTTGTGTGTAGGTGCGCGGGACGCGGGCGCAACTTACGAGGCTGCGTCGCTTGCAAATCGCTACCAACTCTGCAGCGATTGTCTGCCAAGTTGCCGAGACAGATTTGTGAGTTGTTGCAGTCGCTGGCACGCCAAGAAGCTTGCAGTCCTTGAAACTTTGTGACTTTGTGGCCGAGGCGCAGTGGAAATTTCTCCTTTTTAATTATGAATATGGTCGGTAACAGGAGAAGGCTGGGGCAAGGCTGCATTAATAATGTGGATCATTTGCATGAGTCTTTAACCCTCTATCCATGATTCTTGCCATGTTTTGTCCTGTTGATTTATATTCTTCTTATTTTTTAGTCATACGATGTAGAATTAGTGGAAAGTTTCTCATTGAATTTGCTTTTTGTTAGTCTCACGTGTGCTGCTTGGCAATTGGGATGTTAACAATTAATTGATTACCGATGAATTGTTGATTAAGAATTTAATGGGTTAAATTAAATTAGTCACAAATAATTGAACATTTTTCACACGGGTAGTTAATATCATTATAACAGTGTGGTGGCAGGAAGGAGCAATTCACCTGTAGATACTGTGATGGTCATAATAACTTAAAAAAAAAAGTTGAAATGTGAGCCATCAGCAGCCAACTTAAAGTCAGGGGATAAATGTTCAGGGTGTTTCTACTGTTCTCTAATGTAAAAATGGGTCACATTGGACCCTCAACAACATTCAAAGGTTAAATAATGCGTTCCTTAAACATTTTTCATTGTGAAATTTTAGCTTCTCAGCAACAATCGCGCGTTAATCGCCAACAAATGAATGGTTAATCGATTGATAAGGTCAACTAACGATTCATGAATGAATCCATAATTTCCGTACCTAACCTCAATCACACCGTTGTCCGCGTTGAATTCAAATTTCTCATCTTTGTCCGTCCACTTGTGTTCCACCGTCCAACAACAGCCGTTTGCTCGGAGCACCGCGGAGGCGCTCGCCGCGGATCCCTGCAGGGGCGTTCGTTGCCGGGTTACAGTCTGATGGCTTTTGACGCTATTAATTATTTAATTGGAGTAGAGGAAGACAGAATTATTAATGGGGCGGATAAAGGCAAGGGGCATAATACAGACGCAGTCTCTGGGGGACGGGATGCGAAGAAAAGGCAGCGAAGATCAGCAGGTCAGGCTGATAAAGGCAGTCAGCAGAAGCAAACAGGAAGAGGAAATGAAGGTTATATGATGCGGACTATTGTTTTTGATATTTCCGCCAGGCATCATAAATAGTTTATCTCTGCGCCTCTCGGCAGACGTGCGGAAATTAAAACAGACGAGGTTTCATGCAGCCTGGCGATCCTCTTGGAGCAGCTCCAGTCCCTGGCAGGTTCGGGGGAAGCTGTGCAGGACTTGAAGTAAACACACACACACACACACACACACACACACACACTGATTTCATCTCCACTGTGTAAATGGAGGCTGTGATGAACTTTTCATGGAGAGGCAGAAGTTCACCTCATGTCAACACAAAGGAAGCCTGTGGTGGCCACATAGTCAAACATTAAAGAGGAAGGGCAAGCACACACAAACACATAACATTCTGTGTGTGGGTGTCATCTGGGTGTCGGGAGCACTGGATGGTGTACTTTTTAAATTGGCTGAAAGCACGTGAAGATGGTGATTTGGCCAGAATGTCCCCTGGAGAAGCACTGCCAGGACGATCACGTCAGCGCCCAGAAGTATGGCAAGTTGCAAGCAGCTGGAAAATACCATTCCTGCAAGAGCTAACATGAATATGTGGAATTGGGTGGAATTTCTTTCTCTCTGTGAAACTCCCAAGTGGGCACATGCATTATAAAATGCCACCTCTCAGATGAAGACGGCTAGAAAATGGGTAAAATGTCAAGTGGTGGTGAACTACACCTTTCAAATTCTGACACTTTAGAATAATTACGATGTTCCTTTTTAAGCCCAGTTGATTGAAGGCTCAGTGTGTCATATTTGGAGATTTTGAAGAAGAAACTCTCTCTCCTCCGCCTTCACTTGCCAGTGAACTACGGTGGCCTGCGCACTCAAACCTGGATACCTCGCCCACCTTCTTCTTCATTGGTTTATTTGATGAGGCGAGCAGTCGCCCTGATTATAAAGCTCTCTGTCAGGCGGCTGGATTGTCCACACCGGGCTTCCTTAGAAACATGGCGGTGCAAGATGGCAGCTAACTGGAGCGAGAGCGTTGATCTTATATATAAATAAGACCCGTTCGTCGGGTAGAAAAACCAAACGACTTTCATAGTACTGTGATTACACACTTCTATTAATTATTCATAAGCAGTATATTAAGCTTTTAGCAATATAAAAAGCATAAATCAAGCCAAATATTCCTCACTGGACCTTTAAATGTCTAAAGTACAACCATTCTTACAGATCTAAGTACCGAGTTCTTCATATTGGGAACCTAACCAGCTAAGCTTCTGTTTTTCTTCTTCGCTGACTGGAAGCTGTTTGACGTGAGTCAGGTTTTTAGCTTTCTGTAGGAAGGTAGTGGGTTGGTGTGGTGGGGGTACAGGAGGGGTAAATAAACAAACAGCGGAATGCAAAGTTGACTCAGCTGCTGCCGGGCCGGCGCTGCAGCGAGCAGTCCGGCCGGCGTGTGTGTCTGCTGGCGAGTCGGCGCCGGAGTTCAGGTTTACTTTCAAAAACCCCCGTGATGATGTCGCAAGCGTGCGTTCTCTCCCCCCCCGCCCCCCTCGCTCACATCACGTACGCAAAGTCTGGTGTTGCAGTCGGGACCGCACAAAACCGAGACCGAGACCTTATCAAGACCAGAGAGTCTGGAGATCGAGACAAGACCGAGACTTTGACCCTGGACAAGTGGCCACTTCACCGCAGGGTCACATAGAGACAAACAACCATCACACTCACAGACGCACCTACGGACAACTCAAAGTTTCACCTCGCATGCATGTTTCTGGACTGTGGAAGCTGAGGAAGCTGGAGGACCTGGAGAGAAGCCAGAAGCTGGAGAGAGGACCAGATAGTGGCTGTCAGTACTGACTCAGCGTGTGGCTGTGGGAACGGGGAGTCCGAACGGGGCCGCTGGCCGTGCTGAACTTCCTGCAGAGGGCCGACCGCTCTGACCTCCCTCTGTCTTTCCATCAGCTCTTCCTATGAAGGGAGTGAGTGTTAGTCAGCAGTGCTACCAGTGGTCAGAGGAACGGCTTGGAAACCCCCCTGCCCTCCCCGCCCCGCCCCGGCCCGGCCCGGCCTGCCGTCCCAGGGACCGCCAGATACCGAGCACATTCATCTCCCACTCCTCCTCCCTCCTCAGTCTCTCTCTCCTTCTTCTGCTTTCTCCGTCTTTCCCTCAGCGTTTCTTCGCTCTCGCTCGCCGTGCGGAGGATTGCCCTACTTTTATTCTGGCCTCATACATCACTGTCTTCCCTTCGCAGCCGCGCTCCGTTATGGGCGGCCGACCGACGCACAGAGTGAAAGCTCCCCCACTTTCTCTCTCTCTCTCTCTCTCTCTCTCTACCTGATCAGTCCCACTCCTTTTCTTTCTCATCTCTTGATGTTTGCTGCTGCCCCCGTTTTGCCTCGGAGGGGCTCGTTAACATCTTAACAAGGAGATATTCCTCCCTCCTCCTCGTCGTGTTTTTACTTCTGAACGCTGTGTTTGTACCTTGAGTTTTATTGGCAGAAGCGACACCGAGTGCCGTCTGATTTTGTATCGCTTTCATTTACGTACGCCTGAATAGAAGACGCGCCTCGTGTCGAGTGAATCTGAGACTTTTAATACCTAATGCAATAATAACTCATCGTAAAACAGCTTTCACACAGCAGCTCCATACTCTGCAGAGTCAGATGAACTATGTAGACGTTTATGAATACATCTTGAGTGCTGTTGTTTTCAAAGGTGAAAAATGTTTTGCATTCTCAAGTGGAAGACCTCGCCTGAGTCTTGATGGTTTGCCCTAAAACTTGTCCAAACAAGGACATTGTGGAAACAGTGACAGGGAAACACTATCAGCACTTTGAGAAACTCAAACTGGTCCTATTATGGCCATTTGCAGATTGAATAAATGAATCTTAATGGTCTATTGCCAACAATAAACTCGGTCTGTTTGGTCCAGAACCCTCCTACTTTGAGTCGTACACGCCTTAAAAACGAGCTTTTCTCTCCCTCGGCCTGAAGAGGCTCTGTAACTCCGCCTTGGAACATCACACTTCCTTGTGATTGGCTAGCCAAGAAAGCTAGTAGCTGCGTTTCCATGGCCCCTAGAATTGCAAAAAAAAACTAAATTTCGTAATAAAAAAAAAAAACTGGTGATTGAAACGGCTAAACTTGGAAAAACCTCTCAAACGTATCGAAATAGAGAAAAAGTGTCGTGGAAAGACTCTTTTGGCATTTACACGTCAGCGGACAACAGCTTGTTTCGGTGCGGTAACATGAAGCCAGCCCTCCCCACCTAGGAAACTGCAAGCTGTCTGTTTTTGGTACTCGGTGTGTTAGCTGGCATGCTAGTAACACAAAAAGACGCATTAAGGAGCTGAAAAAGTCAGTTTTTCATAACAGGACCGCAAGTGGAATATGATTTTGCTTTGTCCCAGTGACACAAACGTCTTGGTGCCGGCAACATCATTATCAAGCCAGCTGGCGGGGGGGAAATATTCTACTAAGTGACTGTGGCTCCTATTTGGTGACCAAGCTGGGCCACTGGAATGCACTGCTAGTAATTATACGGCAAGCAGTGATGACAACCCAATCTGAGAAGCAAACAGCCACAGTCTGTGCTGTCAGGCTCATCAATTCTGAGTTTATTATTTATCTTGAAGGAGATGCGTTTTTTTTTTTATTATTGTGCTTTAAAAATTAAAAAAGACACAATTAACACATCTCCAGGCTTGATATAAATGTCTTCTTCTGCTTTCTGTTATTTCTTCACTAATTAAAACCACAATATGTGTCAGCGTGTGTGTGTGTGTGTGTGTGTGTGTGTGTGTGCGCGCGGCAGCAGTGTTACAGCCATGTTACGCAACTATGAGTTTACTTTGCAGTCATTTTTCAGCTCATGTTTTTTTAGTTTTTTTCAGGTTCAGTGAAGTGAACAGCGACGACGACATCTAAAAATACCGCCTGTTTCTTTATTATTCTACACCATTGCTTCCGTCAACCTCCTTACAGTGTACACAAAGGTACATGGCAAGGCAGTGCGAATGCTATGCTACAACAGTCAGGTTAGAAAGAAAAGATCTGCAATGTCAAATTCTTTGGAGAGCGCTCCACTGTGCAGAAGCCCTTTAAATAAATGAATATAACAAAGCCAGTGTCTCTAAACCCTCAGTTGTGAACAGGGAGGCAAAATAATCCCTGAGGTAATAATTAGACATATAACATGTGCAGGTAGTAATTGCTAAAACTTGACACCTTGTACATTAAATCCAATCTTGTTGGCACTGAGTTGGGCCAATTATTTATCAAATCACCGAGATGGAATGACGGCAGTAATTGTCCGCATGGCGGAAGGAGCGAAGTGCTCGCCGAGTCCTCAGCCGGTGGAAAGATTGGAGGTTTTATTAGCTCGCCAACCTGAAATTTCCCTCAGGAATTTCTTGAAACCAAACCAGCGGTGAATGGGCGGCCTTTATTGGTGAAGGGCCTCGTCAGCCCAGCCCAGCCCAGCCCAACCCAGCCCAGCCCAGCGACTCTCTTGCAGGGATTGATACAGTTCAGTGTGAGGAGTCGTTTGGGGGTCGATAACTTTGCTTCAGGGCATTCAGACTCTCCAAACCGGGAGAAATCTCCGCCTTTACTCGTCTTCTCTTTCAACTCTGTTCATCCCGACTCATAAAAACTCCCATAAACGAGAGACGGTTACGGACCGTTGGCTGACCGCAGTGGACGCTAGCAGTCAGAGTTTGACCACAGCTGTTTCTCCTTTACCTTGACTACTTTCTACACTGTGGGCACACACCGAAGACATCAAATACATGAGCAAAACATGTGGATTAATGTGGCAAAAGAAAAGAAAAATGTTCAAGAGCTAAATATGTGATGTCCTACAGTATATATTTTAAATGAAGGGTGAGTTCTAAAATATAAAACTTGTTTGAGTTATTTCAAACTTGTTTGGTTTAATCCATATTCCACATGTTCTCATTCATAGTTTTGATGCCTTGAGTCACAACCTGCAGTGTCAGTCGTCATGAAAATGAAAGAAAAACCACGAAATCAGAAGAATGAGTCCAAACTGTAGACTGCTAGTGTGTGTAGAGACGCTGGCCCACTCGCACACTCAAACTGGCTTGCTGTTTGTTTTTGTACTGTATTTGTGTATCATCGTGTATATGTGTGTGTGTGTGTGTGTGTGTGTGTGTGTTTGTGTGTGTGTGTGTGTGAGTGAAGGAGAAGATCCAAGGTCTGCTTCTCATTACATCTCTGTTGAACTGACGAAATCCAGGCACTGCCAGTCGCACTTCTGCAGATACGGTTGGAATGCACGCACTGGTGTGTGTGTTGTGGTCTGTTGTTTGTGTGTGCGTGCAAGTGCAAGTGCATGCCCTGGTGGCTCTTCCTCCAGTTGTGGTTCTCCATGTTCCACCAGATCCCCTGTTTGTCTTTCTCTCCCCCTCCAGCCTCGCCACTGTCTCCCTCCCAGCCACTCTCTGCTAAAAGAATGATGCTGTCTGACCTCACATCCAGCTAATGAGTGTGTGTTTGTGTGTGTGTGTGTGTGTGTGTGTGTGTGTGTGTGTGTGTGTGTGTGTGTGTGTGTGTGTGTGTGTGTGTGTGTGTGTGTGTGTGTGTGTTGAAGGGCGCACGCGCGCGTGTGTGTGTGAGTGGCGCAGCTCCAGTGGCATCGATACCTCAGTGTTTCTCAGCAGTTTTTCAGCCCTCGCTGCCTTTTATGAGCAGAGAGGAAGTGAAAAAGCAAAAGCTGCTCACATGCACAGCTTGTGACGCACAGGCTGGGACACATCAGGATCAGCCGTTTTCTAGCGTGTGCGACCAAGATCATATCGTCAGATGTCCGTTTTTTTAAACAAAAACCAGGCGAGCCGGATCCAGTGAGCCTGCACACGCCAGTTGCATAGCACTGCATCAACCAGCAGGAAGTGAGGATGACACCACGGCGCTGTGGTCTGCATGTTAAATATGGAAACTAAGTATCTTCTCCACCGACCCCAGTGTTACTGTTTCTGTCTGGGACAAGACGCAGAGTGTTTCCTCCGCACTTCATTACCTGCTCTGCTAGGATTCCTCACACTGCAGCTCCAATCAAACACAGTCTTCTTCCAAGGCACCTGCGATGCTGAGCAGCGTTTCCAGGGCGTCTGCATGAGAAATGCATTAGAGGGGAAAAGCAACCGTCCGTCCATCCATTTCAAATACCTGCTGGAGCTTCTCCCAGCTGTCAGAGGGTGGAGGCAGGGTGACACCCTGGACCAGTGGCCACTTCATTACATAGCCACATAGAGACAAACAACCATTCACACTCACATACACACCTACGGACAATTTAGAGTTTCCAGTTCACCTCACGTGCATGTTTTTGGAGTGTGGGAGAACCTGGAGAGAAGCCAGCAGACACAGGGAGAACCTGGAGAACCTGGAGAGAACCCAACAGACACAGGGAGAACCTGGAGAACCTGGAGAGAAGCCAGCAGACACAGGGAGAACCTGGAGAACCTGGAGAGAACCCAGCAGACACAGGGAGAACCTGGAGAGAACGCAACAGACACAGGGAGAACCTGGAGAACCCAGCAGACACAGGGAGAACCTGGAGAACCTGGAGAGAAGCCAGCAGACACAGGGAGAACCTGGAGAACCCGGACAGAAGCCAGCAGACACAGGGAGAACATGCAAACTCCACACAGAAAGGTCCCAGGCCCGGAATCAAACCTACAACCTTCTTGCTGTGAGGCAGCAGCGCTGACCACTGCACCACCGTGTCCGGGGTAGAAACCAAGCTCTGCCTTTCAGACGGCCAAATGTTGCCTTTGGAGGCCTGGGTGTCACCACCAGTTAGTGTTGGGAGCAGCGTCTGGTCCCAGCCTCCAGGTCGGACACGAGCGTCCCTGCGCTGACTGACAGCTGCTCTGGCCCTCTTAGGCATAATAGCATTTACCCACATGCGTGCCCTACTGACTGTGTATTAGCCAGTGTGTGTCTTGTCTAATAGTGAGGTAATATAATCAGCGCGGCCTGTCACGGTCTGTTAGGCCTCTGCTGCCTTCCTTTCCTTTTCGGCTGTAATCGACCTGCGACTCCTGACGCACGTTGTCTGCGTCTGCGTCCGTTTAACACCGCAGTCTGCTTGAACAGGACTCTTAACCAGTGTGTTACTGGTTAAGAGTAACACACTGGTTATGTATACATATATATATATATATATTTATATATACATATATATATATATATATATATGTATATACATATTTTCTTTTTCTTTTTTTGAACAAGGCCTGTAAAGAGTCGTGGTGCTCCAAACAGTCGAGGGTTTCTCCTTGGCCAGAGCTCAACTCCCTCTACATGTTGAGAGTTTACACACTGCATCTCTCACCACACCATTAGTGGTGAAAGATAAGCCCAAGCCATTTATCTGCGACATGCGTAAATCCACCAATTACCGTCACTTATCCTGCGGGCTGTCTCTGAAAAGAAAAAAAAAAGCCAAAAAAAAGCCAAAATGAAAACAGAAAGCTGCTATGCAATTACTGAACCACTCATTTCGCCCCATAAAGATTTGCACGTGATAAGTGTGGTTGTTGGTGAGGGTGGATTGTGGTGGTGGTGGTGGTGGGGGGGGGTTTCACAGTTCAAAACTATGGCTAAACTCATGTGTGATGCAGGATGGCAGCTCCCCGCCGGCCCCCACGGCCGAGGAGGAGGAGGTGTTTACGTCTTTCAAAAGACTGATTTTCTTCACCCTGTCCTGCACTTTGACAAAAGAGTCACTCTGAGTTCCAGACTGAGCGGCATTCCTGTTCAGAAACCTTCATTTCTTCAGGTCCGTCGGACGCTTGCTTCAGTTGAAAACGTTTGACTCGTCGATCACATCACGCAGAAACTGCCCACACGTACTTTTGAATGGAAACGTTTACATCCAAGGTTTTAACCGCCGTCTGAGCGCCACATTGGAACTGAAGAAAATGAAAAGAATAACTATGAAAGATTAAAGGGAGTTTAGTTGGCCAGCAGAAAGTCAGCTGAGGCCTCTGTGGTCTGCCTCAGTCATGAGGTGTGTGAGGAAGAAGCCCGGTGAACACTGCACCTCTGTCTTTTCTCTCCTTCTCTCTCTGGTTTTAATTCACTCATCCACACTTTGAATATGGGGGAAAAAACAAATAGAACAGGACCATACAAAGTTCTCTCTTTCTTGACAAAGCCACATCCTCCTGGTGTTAATGGAGGTTGTTAGGCTGGCACCTCTGCCTCAAGGCTGCTAGAGCTGCAAGAACTGCTGCAGCTGTATACTGAAGTGTGAAGTGTGAAGGAGAACTGCTGAGTGAAGAACAGCATGGCCATGTCTTGATAAGTAGCGCTTTCATTTTGCTTAAATGTGGAAACAGAGGCGGGGGTGAGTGAGGGCAAGTCGTCATTTCATTTTGCTTTCATTTTAAATTCAAAGTTTATTATTTTTTTCTATGGAAGCGCATTGCTGCCACACTAGAAAAAAAAAAAAACAGGGCTCAGTGTGATTTTACGTGATCATTTTCACGTTATAACGTGAAAACTATCACGTTGTTTCGTCAAAGTTTCACATTTTTTCACAGTAATTTACAACATGAGACTTTCACATTACAAGTTGATATTGAGCTCTGTTTTTTATTTTTTTGGCAGCAATGCGCTTCCGTACTTTTCCTTCACTATTCATAATTACAATAATGTTGCGTGCAGCTCCAGCATTTGCCGGCCGCAGATCCGCAACAGATCAACGTTTCTTACGTCCATTATCAATCTGCTGGACGGTTTCTCAGTTGTTCGGCCTGTGATAAACAAACCCACATCAGGGCAGATCAGAGACATTTTGTAAAAGCACCTTAAAAGCTGCAGCCCGACCGTTGCTTAGATTAAAGGGGAGCTTTGCAATCTAATCCTTGCTTGTGGAGTTTTTTTTGGTGCTGCATTAACGAAATATTTTGTCCTCGTGTCCAAAACAGCAGGGTGCGCAGCACTGACTTTAGGAGGTGGGTGGGCGGCCTGTCTCAGGGAGGATTATGGGATTGCGTGTGGGTGGGAGAGGAGGTGGGCTGTTGATTTTAAGATGGTGCAGTCGGTAAAGCGACGGTTCTTTCCGTTCTTAATGCAACGCCGTGCTGCGTGGCTGCAAACGACGCTGACTCCCGTTGTTTGCGGAGTGTGTGTGTGTGTGTGTGTGTGCGTGTGCGTGTTGGATCGATCCTGACAGGGCGGCAGCTCTCTGCAGGTCTGTAGTTGTGCGTCGGGCCTGAGTTTAGTCTGCTCCTCACATACAAAACACAGCTACGGGCTCTGACTCTCTAATCTTCCCCTCCAGATTTCCATCGTAATTACTTGGACGCACTGCGACGCTGTTTACCCTAAACCTTTTTCAGACTTAAAGTCTCAAGTCTCACTATAAAGTGTGACTCGTAACCCGTCATTAAAAGACAAAGTATAGCTCCAAACATAGAGAAGCTTCCACAATAAGACACCGGGACAGTGTTTCTGCAGCAGGACGGCACGACGGAGACCTTAAATGCATGTTTTAGTCATGTTGGGGCTTCAGTCTCCTCTGTCTGAGGTTGCAGGATATTCATAGCGCCACTACGCTGCAAAGCATTACTCACAGTTTTTGGACTGACTGTTGTTTGCTCACTGTTTTTACACATTATTGCTGTTCAGTTGAGCAGCTATTCAAAATGGTTTTGTTCTTGCTGCAGTGCCTGTGGTTGTCAATCCGCGGCCGAGATGTGGACCTTCTTCTTTGTGTGTGATTTTGCTCATCAGGGCTAATGGGAAGTTTTGGAAGATTCATATTTTTTCGCGTATTGAGCTACAAAGTACCAATACTCACATTACTGCCCACTCTCCTAATGGTATTGTTTCATTTGCTTCTAAAAACCAAAGATTGTTTGTCTCATACAACGAATTAAAAGAATGTTTTTACATTGAATCGGCTGAAGGAAGCGAGTCAATCTATTTGACTGATTTAGTTTCGTTATTTGAATGCCACCCTGATTAAATATCTTTGCAATGTAGAGCTAATTGTACAGTTAAAACCCTCTTTAAAAAGGCAGTTTTGTCAGTCTGAAAACTGTGTGTTTGGCAGTTTTGTTTCAGTCATTCTGGTTTAGACTGGTTCTGGACAGCCGTGCAGCACCAGTCCACATCCTTCAATGTTTTGTTTAATTTTCTTTGGTTTAAATTTAGTGGAATTTTGTGCACTGTGTCTGTTCTCAGATTTTTTTTAATTGGCTATTTGAAAAGTTTCCCAGTGGTCAACAGCCGTAATGATGGTACTTTTCTCAACCTTTTTTTTTTTCCCCCCATCTTTTTGGTGCGAATGAGTTCCTCCGACTTTTTAGATTTAAAAATTACATTTGAAGAAGATATTTGGGAATCGTGAACCCCCTTTAAACAGTTGAGAAAATGAAACACAATAAATTATATGTTAACGTGACCACAAAGTGTAAATGTGCAGCTTTGTAAGGATTAGTTGTCAAGCATGTTGTTGTGTTTCAGGCTAGAAAGGAGCAAAAGTATCTCGTGAGATACTTTGAGCCTGATTGCTTAAAAAAACAAACAAAAAAATACAACACTACTTGATTTGAAATATCAAGGGTCCCAACCAAAGCGTGGATTATTGTGGATTAAGGATTATGCTTTGTGTCTGAATTATAAACGAAAGAGGAAAAAAAAGTGCGCTTTACTATTTTCCAGATGTGCAGCCTGACACAGCCGACTGCTTACCTGTGTGGAAAAACAAGCCATTAGAAACTGATTCTGAAGTGGAGACAAGTTGACTGAGATGGAAAATGAAGGATTTACTCACTGTGAAATAAACAAAAACATCATAGCGCAGATGGCAAAGTGATGACCGTGGAAAAAACCCACAGTAAAGCCAAACTGTCTTCCCGCTGATGGAGTAGCAGGCTGGTGTAAGAACTGTGTGGTAAGCTGGGTTCTGATGGGGTGACATCATTTAACCAGATGTTTGTGCGTTCATACATCACGGCCCGAGTCGTGCTTTTCAGCGAGTGAAGTGGTCTGAAGACGCTTGGAATGAATCTGTCTGTTTTCATGCCAGGCGCTCTCAGTCAGACCTTATTGAACAAACAGCTCCCCAGTCAGGCGGCGACGGCCAATAGATCATTGGTGACGCTGCTCCGAACCTCGTCTGATTAGACATCACGTATTCACCGCTAGAAGAGAGTGGAGGGTCTCTCTGACTCTGACCTACTTTAAAACACGGTGATTCAAACCCTCTGCCCGCTGATCCTCGGCGAGAGTGGAAAGTAGCGGCCGAACCCAGCGGGCGGCTGCAAGCTTATGCTTATTGATAGCAAAGTTTGCACCTTGTTATTCAGGGTAGTTTTTTTTTCCTGATGTATGAAGAACACGCGTAAAACACCATCAAGAGGAAAAAAATACACAAATAAAAAGTAGAGCTGTAAGATGAAATGCACAGATACCACTTTATTACACAACAGGTACGAGTACTTGCATTTCAGTACTCACCAATACTGATACCGAGTACTTAATAAGGCCATTGCACATTATAGAATTACTTTTTTTTCCCCCCTACAGATCTATTATACGACTATCAGAGTCTTTAGTGTTATGTAGGGATGCAATTTTTTACCGAACGAGTAGAGTACGAGTACCTGCATTTCAGTACTCACTAATAACAATACCGATACTAAGTTTCACTGCGGTACAAACGCAAAATTAACAAAATTGTCATGTACATACATACACAACTGGTATCGGTGTCGTGGTAACGGCACAAAATTTACGAGTACAAGTAGAGCAGTCAACCGACACCGATACCCAATACCAGTATCGGGTATCGGTGTTGGTGGTTCCCGAGGTTAAACCATGGAAAAAAAGGTTTCCATCACCAGATAAGACTCAAGACGAATCAGCTAGTTTGATTTGAGGAGCAACACAATGTGGCAGTGAGGAGCAGATATCTGTATTGGAATTGAGTTGGAATCACTTTTTGTCATAACCTTCCAAACAGCTACATTTCAAGTGAGAAAGGATCACTTGGTTTATTTGTTTTCTCGTGTGTGTGTGTGTGTGTGTGTGTGTGTGTGTGTGTAGACGCCGTTTTAGAGACAAAGCGGCAATAAACCCACACTACCTCCCAACACAGCAGCGGGTAAACGGAGACAGGAGCGCGCCGGATTCTAACAAAGACAGTTTTAACCACAACACATGAGTCCAGCATGATTTCAGAAGGCATCTCACTGTCAATATTGTGCAGCGTGAAACGTACAGGCTACAGGGTGTGCATTTCTGCCTGCAGGGCTCTGCCACTCACAAACAGAGGTGGTGAGTGGAGGAGAGTCGTTGTTCTTTCTTTCTTTCCAATTCTGAGCAACCGCTTTTGAGACTGAAAGTCTGCAGCGCTGAAATCTAACACATTTGTAGTTGGGAAAGGTCAAACAGATCTACTGTAGTATCTATTATACGACTATCAGAGACGGAATGACATTTTTGTAAATTTTTGTTCTGTTATTTGTACCACATTCCTCATAATGTTTTTCTAGAACAAGGTTCACTGCAGTACAAACACAGATTTGAAAAAATGTCATATGCATACATATACAACTGATATCGGTGTTGTGGTATCGGCACGTATTTGACGAGCACTCAACCGACACTATAACGGATACTGGTATCGGTGTTGGTGCAATCCTAGATAAAACCTTGAAAAATATGTTCCACCACCATACATTTTTACAAGTCCTCAACCCCGGTATCGGTACTGATACCCAATACTGGTATCGGTGTCGGTGCATCCCGAGATGAAACCATGGAAAATGTGTTCCACCGCCATACTATTTTACAAGTACGAGTTAAGTACTCAACCCTGGTATCGGTACCGATACCCAATACTGGTATCGGCGTCTTTTCATGCCTAGTGTTAAGAAGAAATCCTTCAATTCAAAGTTAAATTGTGTTGACTATTACACGCCTTTGAATATTTTTTATGGGTCCCTCGCTGAATGTGACATTTAATGGAGAAACGTATTCCAGGTCATATCTGCCATCTTTAACACTGCCTGCCTGGAGGAAGTGGGGCCCTCAGTTACTGTCACACTCTGTTTATCACTTTGATGAATCCTGGGGGTCTCAGCTCCTCCCAGCTTTGCAATCGATTTCTCCCGGAAACTAGACTTGTGCCTTTTTACTCCTCCGGGGTCCAAATACTCAGCGGGCCGAACACACAGCCATCTCATTTTTTTTTTTTTTTTGCTATCATATATCCCCATGGCGCGCTGCCCGAAACATCTCAGGTTTCTGCCTCAAAGATTTCCCCGAAGCGCTTCCCTGAGGGAAGCCTGGGGGTGCGCGGCAGTGCAGTGCGGCTCCGGCTCAGAGAATAATGGAGCAGAAGATGCGGCGGCACGTGACCGCACTTAAATGCCAGAGCTTGATAAAAGGGTTTTATTTCAGACGGAGCTCCTTTTAGGGAACAGATTGGAACTCTTTATCCAGGAAGATGTAGAAATGCGAGGAGGATGAGGAGGTGGGGGAGGAGGAGGTGGTGGAGGAGGATGAGGAGGAGGAGGAGGAAGCCGTGGTGAAGAGTCTTCAAGGGGAGGACCTGTGAATAGCTTTATTAGCGCAGAGGAGACGGGTTCATTAACACCCAGCAGCCTCGGAGATCCCACTGAAAGACCGGAGATGAACCAGGCGTAGTGGGTGCGCCGGCGTGTGTGCGTGCGTGTGTGCGTGCGTGTGTGCGTGCGTGCGTTCGTGCGTGTGCATCAGCAGGTGCAGGAGGTGATAATTGGTAGTGTTCTCATGTTTGCTCCGGCACAGATCTAAAAGTGGAGATCTTCACTGTCTCGTTGGCTTTGAGATCCCAGATTCCCCTGTGCTTTTGTCTGTGTGTGTGTGTGTGTGTGTGTGTGTGTGTGTGTGTGTGTGTGTGTGTGTGTGTGTGTGAGTGTGTGTGTCTTTTTAGCTCATGTCTTCCCTTTTTATTTTTCTATCCGCTCTCTCTCTCTCTCTCTCTCTCTCTCTCTCTCTCTCTCTCTCTCTCTCCGTCTCTCTTTCACCCTGGTGCGCCTGACCCTCCTTTTTTCTCTCTGATGGGGACGAGACAGAATTTTAACCGGCACCGGCCCCGGAGCAGGAAGCGGTTCAACGCCCGCTCAAGCATCTGTGTGGCAGCCTCACACAGTTTAACTTCTCGACAAAACATTGTGCCGAGCGGGCAAAGAGGACGGAGACTTAATGGGTGATTTGGATTTCTCTGAAGTTTTGTGAAAAGGCCTCAGTGAAAATTATCTCAAGGGCTTCCATCTTTCTCGAGTGTTCTGTGTGGGCTTGGATGTGAGTGGTGCTCTTGATTTAAAGACACCATGAAAAATGCTCATTTAAGTTTAGTAGATTGAGTAAAATGAGAAACATTACCATAGAATTTAGCTTGAAGTCAGTTAACATCGTTTTTTTCTGCCTATTTTATGCCCACCAAGCAACCTCTTGTACGTCTCTTTACTTTTCCCTTAAAAGTTCAATGTGTAATATTTGGAGATTTTAAAGAGGAAACAGCGACATCAAGCAGTTACATTTTAGATTGCAGTGCTCACTCGCTCACCCTCGCTCTCTCGAGCTTGCCAGTGAACTACGGTGGTCTGCAAGCACAAACCTGGATACCTCGTCCACCTTCTCCTTCGTTGGTTTAGCCGAGCACGCAAACGTTGTCCCTAATCATGAAACACGCTGCCAGGCTGTGAAACTCCCGAATGCACACGCGCATTATAAAATGCCATCTCTCAGATCCAGACGGGTAGAAAAATGTCACGTTATGGTGACAATTTTCAATTCGGACACTTCGGAATAATTATTAGAACATGTATTATAGCATTAAACACTTAAATGCCACTGACTGTGTTTCCATTACAATTTCTTTAAAAATAAAAGCGATCTTTCTAAAAATGACTACAAAAAAGTACAATTGCCATATTGGAGAGGTTTTTCCAAGTTGAGCTGTTTCCATCAGCAGGTTTTTATCGCGATATTTGAGTTTTGCGCAATTCTAGGGGCGATGGAAACGCAGCTATTGACAACATTATAATCTATACAGTAATGGATTTAATCGCTCGCAGCATTGAAAAGAGACGGCGTGCATATAATGGCGCACGGTGCTAAACGGAGTGTTCAGTGTCGGCTCTATTTCAACAACCTCCCTCAGCCTGGGTTCAGCGCCGCTGAGAGGTCGCTGCCGGTGGATCAGCCGCGAAGCCACTTTTGTGTGCTCGTCTAAGGCACTCGGCTAATCCGCCCGTCTGTTTACATGTCTGGTTTGTGTGTGTGTGTGTGTGTGTGTGTGTGTGTGTGTGTGTGCAGTCTGACAGAGGAAGATCAATGCTGGCATTGATCAGAGCCTCAACAGACCAACGTAACGTAACAGACATAACATTAAGAATTGAGAACGCGTGGCTGAATGCAGATTGGGATGGATTATGATTCGCTGATGGGGATTAGCATGAAAAATGGCTCTCGGTGGGAAGGACCTGGGCTCTGTTTCACGTACTTGGTGAGAACTGAGAAAATTGTGGCAAAGCCAAAACACGTTTGCGACACGGAACTCGACTGGGCGGGCAGTCAATAAAAAAAGTAGTTTATGAGATTCCATAGACACAATGTTGCAGACGGCGTCGTCTTTCATTGTAATAGGGCAGCATTTATCGCGTGGTGATAAATGGGGCCACTTTCTGGTCCGGCTCCATTAAATATGAATTGGAAACATACTTTCTGACCGCAGGCCTATTTCTCCCGGGGCTGTTTTGCGGTTCCGTCCTGGCGCGGCTACAATTAGATAAAGCAGTATAATGAAGTAAATCTCATTTAGCCGCGAGAGTCCACCAAGACAATCAGCAGTTGTCACAGATCTGCACTACAGATATCGATTGTCTGTCCAACACTGTGGGAATAACAGATGGGAGCTCTGCTTAAAGCTCAGGCTTCCCGTCAAACACTTCACGCTTGCACCGCGGCGGCGAGCTTACCAGTATTCCTCACACTGCGTGGATATGTTCACGTAAAAAAAAGAAAGAAAGAAAGAAAAGAAATCATCCCTAGAACATATTTGTATCTCATTCATAAAGCAGATTTAAGGTTTTAAAGAGAGTCAGCAATTTGGTCCAGTTGTGTTAATTTATTCCGATGCGCCGCGACATGATGGACTAAGATGGAATACACTTCACTACAAAACAGCCCACAGTGCAAAAACACAGTGTGACGTGATTCGGTGCCAAAGTTACACAACACCTGCCAACCACGCTGATACATCCAAAGGCTCGGTCGCCTCCTCTGGGCGAAAATTAAAACAGCTGCAGCGTTTTGCATCTCAAATCGTTGGCCCTAATGGTCGATGCAACAACGCAAGCGAGGCGCTGGCGAGAATATTTTATAAGCTTCCTGGTGTGGCAGAAAGCAACAAGAAAAAAAGCAACTGATAAAGTTACTGGTTGTTCATCGACAAATGTTGTCATTATACTAAAATTATCCTCGGCTTTCATATCAATTACAGGTTAAAATGCATTATGTTGCGACTACATACATTGCAGTACGTATTAATGCTGAATGTGGAGGTTTTGACACATACTGTATCTTATTCCACAAATAGCTGAACTGAAAGTCCTTTTTCTTATTATCAGTGGTTGCATTCCTATGCTTTTCCAGTAGGAACTGCATTTGAATATGTTTTCAGTCTGTTGCAATAACTGTTGTTGTTATATAACTGTTGCTGTATTTATTTAAAATGACACAGGATAGAAAGTGATCTCAATATTTATTACAATATTTATTTACAATGTATATTTATTATAATAAAATAATACATTTTATTTTAATATCTATTATGTTAATAGATATGCATTAGTACGTTAGATGTGTTCCACCTTTATCACATTCATTCATTCATTCATTCATTCATTTTCCATACCTGCTTAGTCCCGAGCTCAGGGTCACGGGGGTCTGCTGGAGCCTATCCCAGCTGTCTTAGGGCGAAGGCAGGGTGAAACCCTGGACAAGTTATCACATTCATTTAGACATAAATTGATTCACATTGAGTCTTTTTACAATCAAGGCAAAAGCCTTTTCTCATATATCAAAGTATTGAAAACAGGAGCGTGTTTTGTTCCAGCAGTGATGAAGAAGAGTGTGAAACACGATGTAATCAACACCATCGTCTGAAAGCTTCCATTTACATTTTGACAAACAGACCACCCGTTAATTATGTCTAATTATAACATATTTTACATTTTACATTTCACTTTAACTGTACCAAATAAAGTATTGCATTCTGCAGTGTCCCCATACCCAGTGTTTTGGGATATGTATATATACATATATGTATATATATATATATATATACATGGTTTTTTTTTTTACATTAAAAAAGGATGGTGGAAACCAGGCGGCTTCTTTGTGAGCCTCCGTGTTTGCTGGGCGGCGGCCAACTTTGTTCGCGGAGAGACGGTCGCCTTTCGACGACGCATTTCCAAGTGCATTAGCGCCGCCAGGCTCTGGTGCAGGCGGGGGGCGCAGTGGCGGCTCGATGAGCCGATGGACCCACCAACAACAGGTGCCGATAGCGGCCCGACCTCCGAGAGGCGCTAGACCTCATTGTCTGCCAGGCGTCTATCATCGGCGCGCTGTCTTCACATGGTAATAGCCTGACAGAGGGTGGACTGCAGGTGAAGGGCTGCAGGCCTCAGCATTTTCATGTGTGTGTGTGCGTTTCATTAGCAACATATTGGCTTTTCAGGGCCATAGCTGATTGATTTTGCATGCTCTTCCCAGTGTAATGTTTTAGAGAGGGCGGGGGTGATTGATGCTGCTCCACCCACTGAGTCCAGAGGAAAGCAGCAGCTTTTTAAGCTGGGGGGGGGGGGGAATAGTCAGAGAGCCAATATAATACAGTTGGAATTTAAAAAGAAGGAGAGCTTTTGAGAGTTTTTCCCGTCGCTCCCTCACATGACTGGGGCCTTTGTTGTTCATGGCAGGTAAACAAAGTGAAAATAAAAAGGAAATCTGTTGCAAAACTGTGGGTTGGTCCAATAAATTGTTCCAGAAGGCAGACTGGCAGTGCGCTGTGAACACTGTGAACACTGTCCCAGAGCCCAAGATCAATGCTAAAGAGGCTTACTTTAAATAGTCTGCAGAGTAGTCCAGCTGATTGGTGGCTTACTTAAAGGTACAGCGTGTAAAAGTCTGCCGTCTGGTGGTCAGATTCTAGATTGCCGCACTCGCACATTCACTCAACCCCCCTCCCTCTCCCGAGCTTGCCGTTGAACTACGGTGGCTTGCTTCACCCAAACCTGGATACCTCGTCCACCTTCTTTTTTGTTGGTTTATTTAAGGGCTTTACCAATATAAAAATCATAAATAAAGCCATTTTTTTTTTTTTTACACTCTGGACGTTTAACAGGAATAAAATTGAATCACAATTATAAAATCAATTAAGTTTATAATGTACAAAAAGTAGAAAAATTAAATGTAGGGTTGAGAAATATGTTGTAATGTATCAATATGATTTATAATGTTTTTTTTTTTTTCCTTTTCAGTTTGACGCTGTCGTGCTGTTAAGGCACTGCTGTTGTAAATGGCAGCACATTCTACAAAATGATGATTGCATTTTATGGTGACGCTGTTGCATGAAATCTGAGAGGTTAATAGTTTGTGTTTTCATTTGGGTCTCGCTGTCCGACCACTTAACAACTGGGCTTTGACCGAGGATGTTTTCTTCCGTCTTGTTTTAACTCAGCATTTCAGATGTGATCGTGTAGCATTTAAAGAAATGTGTTTGAATTGTCACAAAAAGTAGGAAAAATTAGAAAAATGTAAAAGTGTTCATGGTAAAAACTGTTTGTGCTCCCGCAGAAAATGATTTTGACAGTGCCAGTTAAATATATATTACCGTACTATTGGCAATAATAAATATTAGAATTGCAAGTTTTAGTGCAGTTTTAATTATTAAACATATATAACTCAGCTGTGCACACGGCTTGACTGAACTACATTAAAATGCACTCTAAGTCTTTGCTGCTGCTCGAGCGTGTTGTTTTGAGAAAATGTCACTTTGTAATGTGCAAAGTTTAATTATAAGTGACATGGCGGAACCTGCGAGGAGCCTCATAATTCAATTTAAATTCACCAAATATTGCTCCGCTGTATCCTCTGCCTCTGCATGGGCTGGCTCGACGGAGAGAAGAAGGAAGTTGGCCTCTGGCTTTGCTCCTAGACAGAGTTTATCTAGCAACACCCAGCTGTCACTAGGAGACACATGCGCGCGCACACACACACACACTCACACACACGCGCAAGGAATGCTGGGAGCTTTAAAGTTCAGCGCAGTGTTTGTGAGTTTTTAGAAGACAGGAAGTGTTGAAGAAGATCCACTAGTGAGGCTTTAATCCTGTTTGGTTTTTCTTTGCGGGTTTTTAATCTCTGCGGCGGAATGTGTACGTGCACATGTGCCGTGCGTGTTGGCTTAAACGTGTGCGTTCACTTTCATCTGGAAGTGCGTCGAGCCCATCGCCACTTTGCCCCCCCCGAACCATGTAATACGATTGTGGGCTCAGCCATTTGCCTTTTTACCTTTCATGCTCTAAATGATTAAAAAAAAAAAAAAAAGAAAGAAAAATGCCCGGACAGTCCGGCCTTGACCTGAACTTTGGCCTGAAGCTCGTTTGGGAAGCTACACTGTTGCAGCACCTAAAAACAGCACAGAAAATAAACTATGCAGTAGTTTGAAAACGCTCAAATCAATCTGTGTACAACAAACAACCAAAGCAGTTAATGGCATTGTTTGCCATTGAGTCCAGGGGGGAAATGTCCAGAATGCTGTCTGTCTGTCACACAGTGGGGAAGAGTTCTAGAGGCTGATGATGATGATGATGATGATGATGATGATGATGATGATGATGATGATGATGGTGGCTCTAGGCAGGAAGGATCTCCTCAAGCCTTCTGTCAGTCAACGCAGCTGTCTGACTCTCTCGGAGGAGACGCTCCACTGTCTGTCCAGCTTGGTGGTCCTGGTGGCCCGTGATGGAGAACAGTTTGTTCAACGTCCTCCTCTCCTCCACCGCCTCAAAGGTGGCTGGAGCCCTCTCCATCAGTCTGCTGGTGTCACTGGCTGATGTGCTGCTGCCCTCCCAGCAGGCCGTGTGCTCTCAGAAGCAGCGGTTAGCAGTCAAAAGTTTGGACACACCTGTTTCTTCTTTATCTTGACTACTTTCTACACTGTAGATACACACTGAAGACATCAAATGACATCGCAAATGTTCAATACGTAAATATAGAAAAACCATGAAATCAGAAGTATGAGACTGCTGGTGTATCTCTGAGCATCTGCCCTCAGGTCAGAGCCTGCGTCCATCAACTGTAATCACATCACGTTGATCCTCACAGTGCTGCTGTGGTGACACTGTTTGCCTCGCGCTCTCGCGGCCCCGATGTGTGGACAGTCCTTAGATCCTCCGAGCCGCAGCAGCGCTGATGATAATCATTGACGTCAGTTAATCGAAACCAGGAAATTCCATTATTGGGGTCTTCCTCCGCGGGAACGCTGCTCTGATTGGAATCAAGCAGACACGTCGCAGCTCACAGATCACTTTGGACGACAGGGACGGTGATAGCGGTTGCTGTTGTTTGTTCCCCTTGAGATTTCCACACGCTTCTGTACGCTTTAAGGACCGACGTGTTTGCAATACGTTGCGGATTCAGCTTAGCATCAGCTTCGTTATACTACAGTACTAAATATGTCATCTGGAATGTTTTCAAATTAGAAATGCAAGATGAGATACTGAAGAAAGGTTTAATGAACATTTTCCTCGCCAACTTAAAAATGTGTTATTTTCGTCATTACTTTACAGCTCACATTAAAATCAGTTTAATGAAAGGATTGTCTTCACTACGACCTTGAGTTACCTACATGCACATTCCATTATGCTGTTTTGGTGACTTGGAAACATGAAGGAAAGATGCAAACTGGATGCTGTTGCTGTGGAGCAACATTAAGAACCTCTGAGACACCTAGTGGAGATAAAAAAACAACCAAAATAAAATGAAACTTAATTGCTTTTTTGCAAGCCTATAAGTGAATAATTATGCAAAGTTAATAACAAACTACATGGCACATTAGCTCGGTACAAGTCATCAAATTGCAATCACGGTACAACTTTGTTCAATTTGCCTAAATGGCATTTTGCAGTTCAAATAAATGCGTGGGTGTGAACCTTAAAACTTCTGTCTCTGAGTGCAGTCATCACCTACCAGTGTGTGTGTGTGTGTGTCTTCTTGTTCTGAGGAGCAGCAGTTTGAGCAACTTTTTTTGCACACTGAACTGGAACACATGACGTCTGACATCGGAATGATTTACTTTCACCGCAACTGTAAACCAACTGAGGTGCTGTGCAACACTCGCCAAATCATGTCAATGCAGTTTGTAGGTGGTAACACAACAAATCCCAGTAGACTGTGGATGGATGGAAAGTTAAAGCCCATTCGATGCCAAATGCATCAGATCTCTTCAAGTGTGTCTGCTGTCTAAACCAGTGGGTTGCTTTTTCATATCGCGTGTAACAGAGACACTGTGTTTCCTTTGGACAGAGTCTGTTGTTGTGAAAGATTCCACTGAGTTGTTTGTGGATTCTGGGTCAGACTAAAAGACTATCGGCCAACTGCTGACTATTCACCCGGTTTCATCAGAGTGAGTTTCTGCAGAACGTTCGACCTGCAGTGACCCAGATTCCTGAATTTTGATGTGGCTGGTGTAGACTGTAAAAATGTTATACAACGGGCGTTACATGTATTCCACCAATACACTTGTATACACACTGTCTTGATCATGATATTATAAGAGTGGTGTGCTAGTCTGTATGTTGGGAAGAAGTGAATCCTGAGAAGACAGAACCTGCCTCTGCCTGTGGCACAGGGAGCTTCGTCAAGCTGAGATGATGTCCTGTCCTACTGGAGATGTGGAGAAATGAACCTCGTGTTCGGTCTGGTGGTCTGGTAGGCAACCAGGTCTGGTTGACTATTTGCTTTTGTTTGTCAATGTTTGTTAAGAATGGTTGTTAGATTTTTCTGTTTTGATGACTTGTAAAAAATATTCCGTCTCCTCCTCCGTCCAATCATAACGCGTCATTTTCACTCGTCAGTGAACTGGTCACGTGACCCCGTATGTCACGTCTACTGACGTGTAAATGTGAAAAAGTGATTCCATGACACTTCTGCGATATTCCTCTATATAGGTACGTGTGAAAAACCTCCCCATGAGAGCGTCAGAACCATCTAGCCATATTTGAGAGGGTTTTCCGAGTTGAGCCGTTTCCATCACCAGTTTTTTATCGCGATATTTAGGTTTTTTGCACAATTCTAGGGGCGATGGAAAAGTAGCTTGTGATTCCCATTCATCTTCAATGAAGCTACAGCCACGAATTGCACAGCACAGCCCCTGCTCTCATGAATAATTGATCAAAACACATGAGGTAGACATACTGTACAGATAAAAGAAAACACATTAGCGAGGCCCTGCGCGATGGAATGAAACAGTCCAGTGGAAATACTGCTTTGTAACCAGTGGCACCAATCAAAAACAGTCTGACATTCTGAGCTGAGATGCCTCAACATGACTTCATGTCGATGGATGCTTCACCGAACACTGTTCCACTTTGACCCCTGATGCTGAGAGGTGCCACTGGTAACCACTCACCGCTGCCCAGCAACATCTCAAAGCCTTTTTGCTTAGTTCTGCCCCAGTTTGCTCCATCCGGCAGGTCGTGGGGGAGGAGGGCTTGGTTGTTAAACCAGCCGGTGGTAACATCCTGTAGCAGCGGGAATGTTTCTGAAGATGACCATGGATAATGGATGAACATTTGTACGTCGCTCGTAGAATCCATCAGAGAGAGTGGAATATGTTTCATCTTAAAGAAGGACTTTTTTCCCCTTCGTCTCCTTCTTTGTAGATCCGGGCAGCAGCCCATTAACTGTAACGTTAAGACCCAGAGTGGAGTGAAAGAGGTTCATTTGACTTGTCTTATGATTGGATGCTGGACTTGGCCTTCTGAGGGCCCGTTTAGACGAAGAGGGGGGTTTTTAGCGAAACTGCACAAACCAAAACCGCACATTATTGTTGGAAACGCTAACGTTCTTTATCGTTTCAGCTTTACGCTTACACAAAGCTGGCGGTTTCAATGAAACCGCACGTTTTTGGGCTGCAGTACCTTGAGTGGCCAGTAGGAAGAAAAGAAAATCACTATCCAGTTCTTATTATATATCAATGTCCAGGTCTTTTTCTCACAGCGCCACACAAGGCCTGGCATAAGTACTGCAGCGTTTTCAGTCGTTATGTCCAGACAAAAGAATGCAGTTTCCCGGGTTTCAGTTAACAGGAATATAAACAGAACTCTTCAAGATGTTCAGCGGGAAATTGAGAAATTTTGTGTTAACAATTAAACAGTTAAATTCCATCAGGAAATTCCCAACAGAGGGGCTAGAATTGTTCTCCTTAGAAGGAAATGATACTTTCACTAAAACGCCCTGCTTGTGCCGTTGGGATGTTCGACCTTTTGGAAATATGGCTTTCGGGTGGTGCACGTGAAAACTGCCTCGGTATGGATGCTCAAAAATGCACCAAACTCATTGATTTATCTCTATGTGATTGTGAGAACACGATATGAAATGAAATTAAATAAAATTTGGACCAGAAAAAAAATAGTTTTTCCTTTTAGCTCGTTTATTTTGATTTATAACCACAGGAAGTCACGAGAGTGAATACGCCTCAATATTTGCACAAACAAAGCGGTCATGACAGGAATTATGTTTTTCTCACACAAGTCTCTGATTGGCTCAGACTTCAACGAATGTACATTTTTGCCAGAGCACTTGAGCTGTGCCTTCAAGCAAATGTTTTTACTTTAAAAGTGGTTGAGTTCATATGTTGTAAAAGTTAAAGTTAAAGTTAAAAATGATGTCTCCTGTCTGAAAAGGCCAGACGGAAGACAGAGATCTTATGTTGAGTCCCAGGCAATGACGTTACCCTTAAAAGCGGAAGCATTTAAACTGATATAAACTTTATACTCCAAGTTTTTCTTTTTCTTTTTTTTTTGTTTTGATAATGAAATGAAAGTCCTGCTGCTCCTGCACTGCACTGTACAGTTCTGTCAGATGCATGAGAAATAGAGACGGGGCTGTCTGCAAAAACATCTCATTAGAGCCACATTCCAAGTTCTTATCTTTTTCATATTTCGCCAAATGGAGAGAGGATGTTTCATCACGTTGTATAAAGTGCGCACATCACATTGATGTATGATTCCCAGGCTTCAAATACACTTTCTCACATAAGTGACACATAAATAAAACAATCAGAATGCAGACATATTCAGGTTATAGAAAACACACACACACACACACACACACACACACACACACACACACACACACACACACACTGTCTGTTACTACAGTTTGTCCAGGTTTAGTCTCACTGTCCGTGTTTACTCCCCTGTCTGTCGCCCTCTGCCTTGCCGTTCTATTTCCACCAGGCCATCAAAGCACATCAAACTCACAGTTTCGACGCCGCTAAAAATAAACCCTGAATAATGTGAGTTTTCATCAGAGGAAGTTTCGGGAAGTAGTTTCTGCCTTGTGAAACACCACCACTAAAATAGATTTATGTGCGTTTGCCAAAAGTGACTTGACAATAGATGGCAAGTCAGTGGCCGGTAACTACTGTGTGGTACTACTGCCCCAGCTTACAGCGGAGTGGTAGTAGCAGTAATATTTGGCTTGATGTAGGGTTTCTATATGGGAAAAGCTTAACGTGCTGCGCGTAGATACGTTAATAAAAGTGTATGTATGCAGTACAATTAAAGTCATTTGGTTTTCCCACCAATAGAATGGTTCTTTTAAGGAAGCCTGGTGTGGACAATCCAGCTGCCTGGCAACGCGTTTCGTAAGTAACGACTGTGTCTTCAAATAAACCAACGAAGAAGAAGGAGGTGGACAAGGAATGCAGGTTTGGGGATGCAGGCCACCGTAGCTCACTGGCAAGCTCAGGAGGGGGAGGGAGAGTGTAAGGCGCCGCAATCTAAAATGTAACCACTCGATGTCGCTGTTTCTTCTTCAAAATCTCCAATTATTACAAACGTAACCTTTAAGTTGCCATCATTTCAATTAGGATGGGATTGTTTTTAACATGTTAAAAATCTTGTGTGTGTATTACAGTGGGGAAAAAATTGTCAGACCGGGTGAGCCATGAGGAAAAGGAGCACTGAAACATTTTCTGCCTTTAAAAACATCTTCATCCTTTTTGACGAGTTTGACGCGGTTCATCTTTCGGAGATACAAAAACTACATTCCTCCACTCTTCCCTGCTTGAAGTAGAGGAACCCTGACTTGGGCACACTGACTGCTGTTGACTGATCAGCTGATTTACCATTGACAGCTTTATTCTGCACGAGCGTTGGATGTCTGCTTGAAATCATCTCGTGGGCAAAAGCTCATGATTTTGTGGGCGAATCTTTCATCACTGAGCAGTGAGCTTCCCCCAGGCATCTAAAACACCACCTCTCCTCTGAAGGTAGTCTGCACTTGGCAAACAAATAAGGAGACATTTGCATGAGGGCGAAGTGTTAGTCTTCCTGCAGAAAGTGGGTCACTTCTCTGTCAGCGTCTGCTCCTAGCTCTGCATCAGCATGAGCGGCTCTGTAGGGAGGGTAAAAGTCACTGTAGTCACCTTGGCATCTCACCCCTGTACTCCTCACCTGGAGCTGGTTTGCATATCACATGGTGTGCGTTACCTTTTCCTGTCACTTTGCGATTCACGTCACCATTCTCCCTTTTAACTGTTCTCTTCGGCAGGACCCGGAAGGAATAATAGCTCCTCCGGCACCCTTTCCATTTCACAGCCATCTAATGTCTGTTTGGACTCAGCCTCTTGATGTTGAAAACACAATTTCATGCACTTCATAGACAAATTCTCGCTGTGACATACTTTTTTTTTTTTTGTTTGTTTATTTATTTTGGAAGTTTTGGGCACGGGATTGGCTCGCTGTCCCGTGTGGTTGAAAGTGTGTTTGACTATTCAGCTCCTCCCTGTGGAGGTGTATGATTCCCTCTCTAGGAGGAGACCTGGAGTGGACCCAGAACATGCTTGAAAGATTATATATCCCATCTGGTTTGGGATCCTTCCAGAATCTCCCAGAAAGAAAAAGTGTAGGACTTGTGAGCTGCCTCGCTTTCGCCTGCTGAGGCTGTGATTTGGGTGTGGGCCTCAGTTCTAATTAAATCTTCATGTCTCTGGAAGTGGTGAAGTCCAAGGTTTAGCGGTAATAAACTCGAGATGCTGGAAGTTTTGCTTGGGCTAACTCAAAAGAAAAGGGGGGGGGGGGGGGGGGGGTTCATGTTTCTCTACAGAGTGTTTATTCTGTGTTTTTTTTGTGTGTGACCTCGTTCCCACTGATTTGTGCCTGAAAGCAAAATAGCTGATATAAACAGCAGCAGAGCCAACAAACAAAACAGGACTGTGAACACAGTGAGTTCTGCTTCGCCTGATAGTTTTTTTCTTTCTTTTTATGCCACATTTTCACTTAAGTCTGTAAAGATTAGGTTTGATGAGGGATAATCCACACCGCTTGCATTTCAAGTTGCCCTCCTAAGAGGTAGGTGGCAGTGTTGGTTATGACGCGACTCAGAAAGCAGTTCAGCGGCCGTTTAACTGGTGGACATGACCACCAGTTTGGACCGGAGTGCATGGAGTGTCTCAGAAACAGGTCAGTCCCCCTGTAGACGGCTGCAGTCGCTGCGTTTCCATTACCGCTAGAGTGGCACAAAACCTAAACACGGCAATAAAACCTGGTGATGGAAACATCTCAACGTGGTAAAAAAAACCTCTCAGATATGGCTGAAAGGTTTTGACGCTCTCACGAGGTGGTTTTGCAGACGTATCCTTGTGGAGGAATATCGCATAAGTGTCACGGAAACATTTTTTTTTTTTTTGCCATTTACATTGGGGATCGGTTTTTCTGCACAGTTCAAGTCTAAAACACACCTGCACTGGCACCAGCGATGTCTCAGGCACGCAGACAGGCAGGCGGGAAATCTCAGAGTCAACGCTTGCGTAGGTGATGTCATAAAATCAAACTTTAGATCTGAAACTTGTCAGACGAGTACACAGCACGCAGCCTCCGACTGGAGAAATGCACTAAAACAGCCTCTACTTCTGAAGACTAAGATTTCGGCGTTGCTAAGGTGGTTGATGGCGACGCTATGTCCATTAATTATATTGAATCTTGGCAGAATATATGAATAAAATGAATGTGAGTCTCGACGGTGTCTCTGCGCGAACGATTAAGCCTGCGATTTTTGCCGCAAACGACATTCACGCGCAAACTCTGCGGGTGACGGAGAGGTTTTTTTTCCAAATGTCTGACGTCTCTCTCTGTCTCTCTCCCCTCAGTGAGCTTCACGGACTGCGGTGGGGAGAAGGTGTGCCTGGAGGTGGGTGAGCCCTCAGGTTTTGGGGTGAGCGAGGCCGGCGTCATCTCCACCTCGCGGCACTTCAGCCTGGCTGCCCTGGGCAAAGTGGAGGTCGTGGTCTACGCCCGGGACCAGCGGTCCAAGCAAGTCTGGAAGACCAAAGTGCATCTTCACGCCGCCCCACTCCAGGTAACGCAGCACGACAGGCGGAGCAGTGTTTGAAAGGGTTGCAGATGTTTTCATCATTAGCGGAGAAATGTTTTACAGCGGTGGGGAAAAAAACAGAAAGTCCACGCAATCTCAAATATTATTAAAAAAACCTTTTTACTGATATTTTTTGTGTGTGTTTCAAAATGTGCAATTTAACTAGAAAGACACAGTTCTTTTTTGTTTGTTTGTTAGTGACAAGAAAAAAATAGATTTAAAAATATTCACTACCAGTCAAAAGTTTGGCGACACCTTCTCGCGCAATATATTTTTTTTTATCTTACAACTTTCTACACTGCAGATAGAGACTGAAGACATCATTATGCAGCGAAGAAAAACACCTTCAGTAACTCTACATATGCTTTTTATGAAAGGTGGCTATGTGGAAGAATTTCAATATAAAACATGTTGGAGTTATTTTGACACTTTTATTGTCTCCTACATAATTCCATGTGCTTTCATGCGTAGTTTAATGCCTTCAGTGAGAAAGTGCAATGTCAACAGTCATGAAAATGAAAGAAAAGACATTCCATTCATTGGCTGAGTCCAAACCTTGGACCGGTCCAGTGGTGTATGTATAGATAGCGTCTGCGGCCGTGCGACTGCTGAGACAAAACTTAAGTCAAGCGGACATCTGTTGCCATGTGTCATACACAGCGGCGCTGCTAATAAGCCCTTCAACGTGTATTTAGACCAAGCGCTCGCGTCCATTGGCCCGGTGTTGCAGACGCGGACTAGGAATAGCCGGTTGCCATATGCTTTAGCTGCTCTCAGCATTGCCTGCTGCTGCTGTTGCTGTTGCTGCTGCTGTTGCTGTTGCTGTCCAGGGGCTGAATCACACAGAGTGATAGAGGCTGTCAACCCTCCCTATTGGAGGGGGGGGGAGGGGCTCAGAAGGGGTGACCATGGCAGTCGACAGCCAGTCGTTGCCTGGGGAGCAGTGTCAGCACTGCGTCCTTCAACCGAGGGGCAGCGCCGCAATGTTAAAACCAAGGGTGAGACCCACCGAGCCCCTCGGAGCAGCGCAGCATCGGTGTCCCGGTTGTGAATAGCGGGTTGTCAATCAATTAAATACATTTGCTGTTTATTCATATGTGTTCCTTCCTTCATGTTATTAATCATCAACTATTAACAATAAACTAGGAGCAAGACTGCTTGATGTCATGTATTTATCTTGCCCACATCAAAAATGTCAATGGTGCATTGCATTTTATTGGGCAGTATGTGAAGCCTTTACCAATATAAAACTCAGAAATCAAGCCAGATTTTACACACTGGCCCTTTAAAAGATCGACGGTAACGTTCTTAAAGAATAACAGGCGCATTGTTCTTTTGCAAGGACGCGGTCCTGTTTTACTCCCCCCCCCCCCCCCCCCACTGCTGCACTGTTTAACTTGTCTTCACCTTTTATCAATGCTTTGTCTGCCACAACCGAAGGACCGTGGATGGGAAGACAAACAATCAGTGAGCAAACGACTCGAGCTGAATAGCTGCGAAGAGATGGGGGAAGTAAAAATAACAAATGGCCTTGTGCTGCAGAGTGCCTCCCCTTTAATCTAATCCATCTGATAACTCGGCTCAGTTCAACTTGTACTTTGGCGACAACATCAGTCTTGATAAATGGGGAATGTTTATATACAGCTGCATAATACAACTGCTGCATTTCCATGAATTAGCATTGCAAAGTTCTGTTTTTCACAGCTGACAGCATGGCCTCTTTATTAATCAAATTGTTCCACATTCACGCCAAAAATACAACGGTTTCGCTTTGCCGTACGAACTACAATAAGCAGGACTACCTACAGAGAACGTGTGTCCTCACCTAACAACTTTCCATTTCCTGTTTTTGCCCACATTGGCCCGCGCTCATTGAGAATCTGCTGACAAAAACCTTGGTAAAATAGTGACGTTCACTTTCCAGTCCAGTTGGCACCTAAATTATTCACAGCAAGGGATCCTGAAATATTTTGTCTTCAGTGTGAAGCAGCGCAAACGAGTAAAAGTTGAACGATCTTTTTTTTCTGATTCGAGCTGAGAGGGACGGAGATGAAAAGGAAACAAAAGCAAGTATCTGCTGGTGGAAGTGCTGCGTGTTAAAACTGCTGAAAATCATTTTCCAACCTCCAGGGTCAGCGATTGAACCTGAGGCTGAATCGCAGATTTTCTTTCAGCGGGTTACTGCTCGCGACCTCTTCCAGGCCGCTTTGGGACACACGCAGACACAAACAAGCAAGCACGCACAAACGCACAAACGCTGCGTGACAGGTGGTGGTCATTTATCAGGCAGACAATAATGAGAACATTAATCCAAGTCTCAGGAATGAGGTCAGAAACTCCCTCTGTCGGCTTCCCAGCAGGCCAGCTCCCCCCCGCCCCGCTTTGGCCGCGTGTTGAATGTGTGGTGTGTGTGCGTGTGTGTGTTAGGGCTGTGACGATCAGTCGACGTAACCGATTACGTCGTGAAAATTGAAGCGTTGACGCGTCGTGTTATTGTTGTTGTAAATAGCTGAATGATAAAAATCACACTCCGGCAGCTTCATGCTCATTTGTACCTGCAGTGCAGTACTGAGCGCTGAGGGTGGCAGTGTCGCTCCTTGTTTACATCCTGCAAAGAAACAGAGAAGAAGAACGACTTTCTAAAAAAAAAAAAAAAAAAACAGAGGCTCGAAAACTCCGACCCAAAGTTTCTTAGGTTTAGAAATGTTTCTTTTAAAATGAAGCGGCGAAACACGTTTTGTGCAAACTCTGCGAAGCTCACCTAGCCTAGCATACTAGGGTAGCACTCGGGCGATACGCTAACACCGGAAACACCGATACCCCGGAGTCGCTGTAGCATCACGCACCGCAGAGAGCAGCTCACAAATAACGCCGTAGTCTATCTCCTCCAATTACACGCTTATTTGTTAATTAATCATCAGCCTATGAAAAAAAAATATATATCATGGAACAAGCTAGGTTAGCGAACGATAGTTCACTTTTCTTAAATGTGCAGTATTTAGTGAGTCACAGCCCCTGTCGATACTAGCGTTTATACCGAATTGTAACACTCTTTCACTCATCACTTATCAGCTGTGTTATTTAGGATATATTAATTCGATATTTAAGTTGTGAGAAATCTGTTTAAGCCACAACATTGCATATGGAAATATTGAAAATGTCCCCACTGTGGGACTAAGAAAGGAAATCTTATATAACCCTTAAATCGTGAATTGATATACCTATGATATTTTGCATTAAAAAAAAGTTTAACCACTATGTCACAGAAAAAAACGCATGCTGTCAGAGTACAACATTATAACACAGGTGTGAAGATTTAAGCAAGTTGGGTTGAACAAAAGTCCAAAATAGGTGGTGAAAATAAAGAGAAGATAATTATCGGAAAAATAATCGGGAAAAAAAAAAAAAAAATCAATAGATTTGTCAACAACAAAAATAATGGTTAGCTGCAGCCCATGTGTGTGTGTGTGTGTGTAGTCCTGAGTTCTTGTTTACTGTCTTGGCAGGTGAGAGCCGGTGATGCAACAGTGACTCAGCGGGTACCAGAGATCCTGTTTCCTCTGCACAGCGTGGTCGTCAGGGGCGACGGCACGGTGAGGCGGGTGAAGAGGGACTGGGTCATCCCACCCATCAACGTCCCCGAGAACTCCAGAGGACAGTTCCCCGAGGACCTCGTCAGGGTGAGACGCACGTGCACAGACATGCATACACACGCACGTGCGCACACACGCGCATAAAGCAGTGGGGTTTTGTTTATCAACTGATGTGCTGCAGTGCACTGGCGTACCCGTGAGATAATGTCAGGTATTTAACGATTTATGCCTTTATTGAAATTGGCATAGTTATAGCAGCATGTACAGTGCAAAAAAGAAGAATTAAAAATAAATAAATAAATAAATGAATAAAATATATAATCAAATTATTCACATATGAGTGAAAGTGTTAAGAAAATAAGTATATATATATAAACTCCTAGTCAAACGTTTGGACGCACCTGTTTCTTCTTTATCTTGACTACTTTCTACACTGTGGATAAACACTGAAGACATCAGATATATGGCCAAGATATGTGGATTAATTGCACAAGAAAAAAAATGTTAAAATGTTCAATACCTAAATATTTGATGTTTTATGTATTTTATATGAAGGGTGGCTATTCTAGACCATCTAAAATATAAAACTTGTTTGAGTTATTTAACACTTTTTTTGTTGAATCCATATTCCATATGTGTTCATGCATAGTTTTGATGTCTTGAGTGACAATCTACCATGTAAATAGTCATGAAAATGAAAGAAAAAACATTTTATGATATTTTCGATCCGTGGTGTGCCGTGCAATTTTTAATTTTAATTTTTTTTTTATTTTTACTATAACAAGTGTGCCGTGGCTCGAAAACGGTTGTGACGCACTGCTTGCTGCAAAGCCATGCTGTCGTGTCTTACAGTCGCTGCGACGCTCTTTGCACAGCCTCGCAGCGCCGGAAACGAGCAAAAGGAAATCAGTTAGAGCTCATTTGTTCAGTCAAGTGAAGTTCAATTCAACCAACGAAGAAGTATAAACAAAACATTCGCCGTAACACCCCAACTGAAATCAAAGCACTCAAGAGCCATTTGTGAAGGCCACATCCACAAAATGAAGCTAATCGTCGCGCCGGAAACGAAGGGAACGCGGTCGGCCCGCTCTCCAATGTAAACGCCGGGGCAGATCTTAATGCAGTCCGACGTGTCCTGGTAGCTGGGAGTATAAGGAATATAAAATAGATAAATAAATCAAAATCCCGTTTAACCCCTGCAATACCCAGGAGCCGTGACCTTAAAGGTCCGACAGGCCTGTGGGAGATGTACAGCGGTGCGCGGCGAAGCGGGGCATTTTCTTTAGACAAGAGCCGAAGTTTAAGTACGAATTGGAGAATTAGCTGCAGGCTGGCGCAGACATCCGAGCACTGGTGTAACATGATGAAATCTTCCCTCTGAAACTAAAAGAGGCTGCGGTCAGGCCCACAGCCTCTGTGAGCTACAGAAATGAGCAGGGGAAATATACGAAGGGAGAGCAATCCCCTGACACAATGCTCCTCTTGATTGTGATGGATTGCGATACAATTTTAAATATGTAATTATTCCAAAATCACTGTCATCAAGGGGAAATTGGAACATCTTTTATTTGACCTGCAAGAAACAGGATGATTTTTTTTTTTTAATTTTTTATTGCAGGTCTTGAAAATGACAGACATGTTTTATAATTGAGGACTTATTTGTGTTTTGTATTTTTTTTAGTAGCTTTAAAAAAAAAAATGTGTTGAGATTAAATGGCAGCAGACCAGGGACTGAGCCCAGGGAGGAGGTCCAGTAGTGTTGTAGTCAAGACGGCACCGAGCGACACCAAGACCTTATCAAGAGAAGAGAGCATCGAGACGGAGACCAGACTGAATATATCAAAGAAAAATAACAACCAAACAGAAGAAAATGACCAGTATCTCTTTTAAATTCCAGTTTGCTTCTAAATGGAACAGCAACATCTCTTTTCAGCAAGGTTTTGCTGCTTTGCCAACTGTTTTGAACCGTTTAAAAAATTAAAAACAACTTTGCTTCATAGAATGAACAAGGAATAAGGGGGCAGGGTGTCACTCTGGGTGTCACCAACAGAGCAAAACAGCAGCAGCTGGATTCTTTTCTGTTATTATCGTGTTATTACAGTGTTTCCCCGAGTCCGAGAGCCTTAAAAAGTGGTCTGGAGACCGAGAGCACCCTCCAGTTCTCCAACACCAGCTCGCAGACATTTGTTCTTGTGGCCAATTTAATAATTTATCCCAGAATCTATTCACGCTGCTGTTGATGCTTCTCTTGCTTCTCTGATGAAGCCTAACGGGGTAGAGCGAGTCCACGCCACACTCCGATTAATAACCATCAACTTAATGAAGGCTTTAAGAATGCAGATTAACTAATAGTAAGAGGGCACCCATCTGCTGGGACCAGTTGGCAACTCTGGGGTGATGGAGGGAGCTCAGTGGGAGAAGAGAAGAAAAAGACGCATGAAAACCATTAATAAAAGCTGTTTTGCTTCTCATTGCAATCATCCGAGGAAGATTTGATTTTTATGTTATTATTGATAAAAAATGTGCATCACTTTTCTTAACAGACCGTGTTAATCTGCCTTATCTGTCCATCTGTCTGGTTGTCCATTATTTCCCTCCCACCTTCCTCTAAAACCCTGATCTTGAAACTGTTTTTCTTTTAAGTTTATAGTAGCAGTAGTAGTAGTAGCAGTAGTTGTAGTAGTAGTAGTAGTAGTAGTAGTAGTAGTAGTAGTAGCAGTAGTTGTAGTAGTAGTAGTACTAGTAGTATTAGTAGTATCCTCAAAGATTTAGGGAGGAGCTTTGTCCTTTCCCTTTGTCAGTACACCTGTCACTGCAGACGTGTCTTCGTAATGTCGACCCAGGAAAGTCTGTTGATTTTTGCACCAGTCGTCAGTTTGAAACAGGTGGCAGCTTCCTGTCTTATTTGGTGGCGAGCAAAGTTTTTCCCAGTCCACAGTCAAAAAAAAAGTCAACAGTTTTTGTCCCTCTATTCTTAAAGTTTAGAGAAGCGTTTCTCAACTGATGGGTCGCGGCCCACTTTTGGTTCACGGCTTCGTGGACAGTGTCCCTTTTTTTCAGAAGAAGGGATTAAAAGAGAGAGAGAGAGAGAGACATTGGACTTTTATTTGAGATGTATATTATATATTTATTGCGACTTCATGACAATGTGAATAACGTGGCTCCGTAGACTCCACCAGGTGAGAACTACCTCTTTACAGGATGTAGTATTTTATCCATCCGTAACCTTCATTGATGTCGGTCACGTCTTCCCTTCAGTCAACTGAAACCTCGCTGATTTTCTACCTACGCTCTTCCTCTCTGTCCCAGATTCGCTCCGACCGGGACAAGAACCGGTTGCTGCGCTACAGTGTGACGGGCCCCGGAGCTGACCAACCCCCAACCGGCATCTTCATCATCAACCCAATTTCAGGGCAGCTGTCAGTGACCAAGCCTCTGGACAGAGAACACATCTCCAACTTCCATGTAAGACAATAAGCAAAGTTATGACAAAATGTTGTCTTTGAAGCCCCACCGGGGTGTTTGGCTCTTTATTGAAATGACTCTGGAAACACTGCAAACCTTGATGCAGTGACTTGCTTCCTCTCTCCTGCTCCGCTGCTCACTTCCCTGTTTAATCCAGGCTGGGGGGGGGGGGGGGGGGGGGGGCGCTGCGGCGGTCATCCATTTTTCATGACGCTCCTCACTCTCCCACACGCTTCTGCCGCGCCCCGCGACTAAAAGCGCAATGTCGTATCTCCGCCGTAAGAGTGTAAAGACACGAATGGTGGTTTTTCATTGAAGTGTAGTTTCCTGGAAAAGTCGTCGAGCGCTACGCCGGGTCGATGGCAAAGACGGCAGCGTCGTTTTATTTGGAAATATATGAAGTCATGAAAAATTAAAGAAAAGAGATATATATATAAAAAAAAAAAAGGAGAAGCTGCGGCTGCGGTAATTTCATCCGTGGGCTGTATAAATCTTTATTTCCAGTAGGAGAATAGATTACGAGGCTGCGCCATATTGTGCACAATGTCCCACAGACCCTTTCAAATCATTCAAATCGTTAGGAATCTGGCTGGAAAGTCACCTGATGGAGGTTGTTAACTTTGCTGGTGGGTCTGTGACCTTCCCCTTGTAAATCCCGGTGCCCTACGGTGGACCAAGAGAAACGCAGGAGAGCAGGATCATAAAAAAGATGCCATTACTTGTTATTATTCTGGAATTACTGCTGCAGTCGCAAATGGTGACGCTTGTTACAATTTATAGTGTGGGAATGAAGACGGAGAAGCTCTAAAGGTCATGACCTTTGTTGTGGAAGCTCTGGTCCACGTGACTTTAAAGCTCTTATAAGGATGAATACTGAATATTGCGTTGCCTTATGAGCATCATGGTGCTGTTTCATCAATGTGGAAAACATTTTTGGCTGTTTGTAGGTCCTACAGATCAGCGCTGGGCAAAGTGTTTGACTGGTGGAGCCGCAGTGGGGTCTAAAATGTGCCGGGGGGAGGGGGGAGCAGCAGCAGATGGATGGAGTGTTTTGGCGAGGAAACAATCCATCATGGGATGTGTCGAAAACATGTTGCTTTAAGGTCAATAGAAAATGAACCAAAGGCAAAGTTGCAACCAGATCAGCGTCTTTGAAGCCCCACCAGGGTGTTGAGCTCTTAGAACCACCCAGAACCACCCAGAACCACCAGGATGTTTAGCTCTTAGAACCACCCAGAACCACCCAGAACCACCAGGGTGTTCAGCCCTTTATTGAAATGACTCTGAGAACACTGAAAAAATTAATGAAATTATTTACTCACGATTTATATAATTTCTTTAAGTTCAGTGGGCCGGATTAAAATGCCTAACGGGCCGCATGTAGCCCCCGGGCCGTAGTTTGCCCATGCCTGGTAAAACATTCTGTTGTGTTTTCGTCGTGGATGTTTTTTTTTTTCTGCGTTAATTTTGTTTGACGGTTGACGGAAACTCAACATCTCACTGGTGGAAGGTCTTGAAGCACATTTCTCAGAATGTTACGTCATGAGAATGTAACAGCAACCAACGCCACTGCCACCGCCGCTACAGGCTGTTTACTTAGAAAAAGGGTGGAGGGGTGGGGGTGGGGGGGAGTCATGTATAATTCAGCTGGTTTCACCTCGTGCTGGGCTTGAAGTCTGACTCGTCTCCCAACATGTCAGCCGCTCGGCTTTCATTGCCATCACTGCTGGAGAGGCTCCCTCACTCCCTGCCTCACTCCCTGCCTCCCTCGTCCTCACTCCCTGCCTCACTCCCTGCCTCACTCCCTGCCTCCCTCGTCCTCACTCCCTGCCTCACTCCCTGCCTCCCTCGTCCTCACTCCCTGCCTCCCTCGTCCTCACTCCCTGCCTCACTCCCTGCCTCCCTCGTCCTCACTCCCTGCCCTCACTCCCTGCATCCCTTGTCCTCACTCCCTGCCTCACTCCCTGCCCTCACTCCCTGCATCCCTCGTCCTCACTCCCTGCCTCCCTCGTCCTCACTCCCTGCCTCACTCCCTGCCTCCCTCGTCCTCACTCCCTGCCTCCCTCATCCTCACTCCCTGCCTCACTCCCTGCCTCACTCCCTGCCTCCCTTGTCCTCACTCCCTGCCTCACTCCCTGCCTCCCTCGTCCTCACTCCCTGCCTCACTCCCTGCCCTCACTCCCTGCCCCCCTCGTCCTCACTCCCTGCCTCACTCCTTGACTCACTCCCTGACTCACTCCCTGCCTCACTCCCTGCCTCACTCCCTCACTCCCTGCCTCACTCCCTCCCTCACTCCCTCACTCCCTCCCTCACTCCCTCCCTCACTCCCTGCCTCCCTCGTCCTCACTCATGAAATAGAGAAATTCTTTTAAAGACAGACTGGGGGTGTTTGCTCGCTATATCTAACGCAGCCACATGCACCTTGAGAGCGCAGCCTCACCTTTTGATCTGCAGGAACACACGTACACACACACACACACACACACACACACACACACACACACAGTGGAAATCTGGAGTCACAGCCGTGCGATTTGCATGCAAGCCGGCTGATGAATATTCATGCGGCTGGATGTAGTTGTCAGAGTGAGGAGCAGGGAATGGCCCTCATGTTTATTCATGAGGGAGCCTCTTTGCTCTTTGCTCCCCTCTACAGACGCTTTATACGCCCTGAAGAATTGGCTTATTGAGGAGGCCGAGGCCAATCAATTCTTACATTTATTCTTTGACCACCATATTTTATTCAATACATAAATCACTGCTGTTTTGCACCGACCACATCAAAGACGTACTGACCGTATTGCTGCCACCCTATGAAAAAAAACAAAACAAAGCAGAGCTCAGTATCACGTCACAAAGTCAAATATTACGTTTTTTCTGACGTTTTTCGTGTTCATTTTCTCACTATAACGTGAAACACTTCACGTTATAACATGATTATTATCACATTATACTGAGCCCTGTTTTTTTCTGGTGTGGCAGCACTAGAAGTTCTTTTCAAGCCTTTGTCTTGATTGTAAAATAATGCATTGAAAAATCGTGATCGAGCGTGGTGTCAATACTTCCTGTCGCCTTCCTGTGTTGCTTTATGGAGACAGCTGGAAACCCAACTGCCCATAAGATGAAAATATCTTGTTTTTTTCCCTTTATACCTTACAAATATTTTTTACATTTGTTTTTTTGTTTTTTTTCCTTATTTTCCATCTTTTTTGCACCATACAGTTGCTGTAATGAAGCAAATTTTCCCCCTCTGTCAGAGCCTTGATTTCATTGGACGTGTGTGTGTCTGTGTGTTATCCTACAGCTTCGAGCTCACGCCGTGGACCTCAATGGGAACCAGGTGGAAAACCCCATCGACATCGTCATCAACGTCATCGACCAGAACGACAACAGGCCCGAGTTCGCGCACACCACCTTCAACGGCTCGGTGCCGGAGGGATCCAAGCCCGGTGAGCACCTCCACCACACTGAAGGCCTCCTCCTCCTCCTCCTGCTCCACCTCCTCCACGGCCAGCCAGTGTGTGTGTGTGTGTGGGTTGACTCTGCTGCGCTTCCCCGCAGGCTCCTTCGTGATGGCTGTGACGGCGTTGGATAAGGACGATCCCAAAACGGCCAATGGGATGCTGCGATATAAAATCCTGTCCCAGAATCCCCAGAGCCCCTCCTCCAACATGTTCACCATTAACAACAAGACGGGTGACATCATTACCGTCGCAGCGGGCCTTGATCGAGAGGTGTGTGTGTGTGTGTGTGTGTGTCTAAGATAGCTTTTAATATCAAACCCATATGGAGCTGCTGTTACCCAGCGTGCAGTGTCTCCCGCAGTGAAACGACAGCAGGATTATTTATTTATTTCTATATTTCACATGAGTTATCTTGCAGATCGTTGTGCCTTCATACCAGTGTGAACCAGTACATGCTCATTCTCAAGGGTTTAAAGCAGCGTTTCTCAACTGGTGGGTCGCAGTCCAAAAGTGGGTTGCGGTTGCAATTTTGGTCAAAAATAAAATCCAAATTTTTTTTCTCTGAAAACTCGATTTTCGATTTCAATTTGTCGTTTCGAAATCTCGTTAAATATGCTCCAAAAACGGGACAACTGCGTGTTGTATGCGACTTTGTAAAAATAATTCAGCAGGTGGTGGTGAGGGAAGCAAACAGAATCACTTCCTGGTTTTAACAGCTGCTGTGGCTAGCTAGTGCAGATGCCAGTAAACATAGGTAGCCAGTTAACAGCTTCTCCAAGGGGCGGGGGGGGGGACTACGGTACATGAAGCATGAAAGAGGAAAATCGATTTTCCCATTTTCCTCTATTTAACATCGTTACGACTAACAAAATCTGATTTCGATTTAAAATCCATTAATCGCACAGCCCTACTGTGTGTGTATACACACCACCAGTCAGAAGTTTGGACGCAGCTTCTCATGCAATGTTTGTTCTTTATCGTTACTCCTTTCTACATTGTAGCTACTCACTGAAGACATCAAGTATACGAGGAGTATATATGAAATTACGTTGCAAAGAAAACCTTGTTAAATGTTCTATGAAGGGTGGCTATTTTGAAGAAACTAAAATATGAAACGCTTTTGAGTTATGTCACACTTTTTTGGTTCACTACATGATACCATATATGTTTCGTTCATTCATTATTTTGATGCCTTATGTGAGAATCTGTGTAAACAGTCATTAAAATGAAAGAAAAATGATAAAATGAGCAAAATGTTGCAGGACAAACATCTCAGTTTAGTTGTTTCAGTAATTTATCCACTAGACTTGATAGAAAGTGGGCAAGTGTTTTGATTTTTTGTGGAATAAATTTTGGGTGGCGACTTCATGACAAGAAAAAAAAAAAGAAAAGCGGCACCTGCCCCAACATGCAAAACCCTGTCATTTGATCCAAACAAAATATTGATCTATGCGGTTGGAACGCTTCACTGTGTGTTCAACTCGTCCTCGTCAGAGTTTCACTCTTGCTCTTCTGGCTCTCCTCTGTTTGCAGAAAGTCACGCAGTACACGCTGATCATCCAGGCCACCGACATGGAGGGCAACCCCACCTACGGCCTGTCCAACACTGCCACCACGGTCATCAGGATCACCGACGTCAATGACAACCCACCAGAGTTCACCACAGACACTGTAGGTCCCACCTTGGGCAATCAATCAATCAATCAATCAATCAATCAATCAGTCAATCAGCTTTTCATCGTCCAGCTCTAAGTCCCATCCCAAGGCGTCTCAAAGCGCTTTGAAAAAATCAGAGCAAAACCAACTGGGTGCACTCAGAGCAGAGCAATGATCTTTTTTATCTTTACAACTTCCTGCAGTGCAGATAGAAACTGAAGACATCGAGTATATGAGCAAGATATTTGTCATTATGCAGCAACAGAAAAACAAACAAGCTAAATAACTCTTAATATGCTTTTTATGAAAGGTGGCTGGAGAAACTGCAGTGTCAATGGAGAATGAACTGAATGTTGACTGGTAGTGTTTGTCACTCCAGAAATGAATCTAAACGATGAGGAGGAGGAGGAGTTATTATTAATATGACTATAATTCCTACTGCACTGCAGTGAACCTCAAAATAGATTCATTGGCAAGAGTAAAGTTCTTGTTCTTGCACTCAGTGTGTCTGTTTGAAGAGCTAAAGTCCATACCAGTGGTGACAACACAGAAGCCGGAGCGTTAGTGGTGCACACTGTCAATAGTCATAAAGCATTTCTGTGTCACCGTTGGGTTTTTTTTTTGTAACAAAAAACGATGAAGCATTTTTCTTCTCTCAGTTCTTCGGGGAGGTTCACGAGAACCGCGTCAACGTCATCGTCACCAACCTGACGGTGACCGACAAAGACCAGCCTCACACTCAAGCCTGGAGCGCAGTGTACCGCATCATCGCCGGAGACCCCACCGGCCGCTTCTCCATCCCCACCGACCCCACCAGCAACGAGGGCCTGCTGACGGTGGTCAAGGTCGGCCGCTTTCCCCTTCACACACACACGCACACACACACACACACACACACACACACACACACACACACAGAAATAACCCATTAAAACCATGGATGCATTATGAGTATTGTATTATTAACTGGATGCTGGACTGGCAATATAGCTGCGATTTTCCCCAGTGGCCACTCGAGGTACTGCAGAAAAAAAAATCCCCATTTTAACAAAATGATAAAGGCGAGAAAATCGGCAGGAAGGAGTTTATTCCCAGCGAGACCATAAAGCAGATTTCACTTTAAATCTGACACGATAATGAACAAAATCCAGGTATACTTTAAAAACCTGCATTTTGTATGAGATCAGCCAGTTCTGTTTATTTTTCTTTTCTTTTTTTTTTACACACAGTGATCCTTGAGACACAGTTGGGACGGGCAAAGGAGTTTTGTTTCACTGTTGTTTTCTTTGAATGCACGCAAATCTACCTGAGTTGTCGAGCCGCCTTGCAGTCCTGGCGTGAACCTATTGGATCAGCCCTGAATCAGCCTTGAAGACTTAGCAACTGCACAATGCTGCCACATTGCACATGCACACGGCTCTATTTGTGGAGCTTCACCAAGCGCGCAGATCTGAGAAAAAGCAAATTATGCCAGCAATTACATTTGACTGTGACCGTGACAATTATTTAGCAAAATCATTTACCGTGGCTGCAGGATGATTCAGTGGTTTGCTGTGACCTACATCCAGCAGGAAGACTGTCCCACAGGGACACTTCATCATCATACTTAGCCATACTTACAATTACTCTTTTTTTTATGCAAAATGTTCCAGTCGAAGCCGCCCGCGTGTTGTTTTAGTGCAAACCGTCTGGCTCACCGCGGCCACGGAGGCCAGTCTGCCAGGCGATGATGCTGCGTTGATTTTCTGCATTTGTCGAATAACAAAAGTCATGCAACAAAATCATCTGAATTTGAAATTCTGAACGGCGATGCTGTCACTTCCTCTTTCCAGCTTTGAATCAGAAACCCCGGCTTAAGTAAGTTTAAATAGAAAAAGTTACTTTCAACTTTTCACCGCTCCATCCGTTTTCTATCAGCCTTGCTCTGCACTCGGGGTGGCAGGCGTTGCTCCAGCCCATCTCAGCTGTCTTGGGCCAAAGGCTGCGGCCAGGCCAAGTCAAAGTTTTTAGCCTTTAACCTTTAACCTTTGAGAGTTTCCTCCAAGTTGAGCTGTTTCCATCACCCGTTTTTTTTTTGCCATATTTAGGCTTTGCGCAATTCTAGGAGTCATGGAAACACAGTTGGTGACAGCTGCTTAATCTATGTATTAGCAGCCCTGAAAAGGAAGTGGCAGTGCTAAAAATAGCCGCTGGTTTGGAAATAATTGCTCTTAATTATTCAAGTCTGGCGCGTCTCCTCCGCTCTCCTCTGGTGCAGCCCATAGATTTCGAGGTGAACCGCTCCTTCATGCTCACCGTGGAGGCTGAGAACGAAGTGGCGTTGGCCCGCGGCATCCACCTGCCCCGTCAGTCCACCGCCACCGTGTCTGTGCGCATCCTGGACATCAACGAGAGCCCAGAGTTCAACCCCAATCCCAAGTCCATCAAGCTGGAGGAGGGTCTGCCCGCCGGCTCTCTGCTCACCACCTTCACCGCCCAGGACCCGGACCGCTACATGAGACAGTCCATTCGGTAAGACGGCCGCCGGAACTGCAGTGGATGGAATCTGGAAGGATTCTGTGCAGTAGTTAGTGCTGCCACCTCACAGCAGGAAGGTTGTGGGTTTCTCGTCCCGGGCCTGGGACCTTTCTGTGTGTGCTTTGCATGTTCTCCCTGTGTCTGCTGGCTTCTCTCCAGGTTCTCCGGCTTCCACCCACAGTCCAAAAACATGCATGTGAGGTGAATTGGAAACTCTAAATTGTCCATAGGTGTGTGTGTGTGTGAGCGCGACTGGTTGTTTGTCGCTATAGCTGCATTTCCATGACAGTTTTTCGCAAAATGAATATGAATATATTTCTAAAATTTCGACTAAGTAAAATTGCGATTTGCAGGTGTTTCCATCGAATGGTGTGAAGCGCTTAAGCTGTAAGTCTGGTCAATTCTCGTCCCGCAAGATGGATGGATGGATGGATGATGGATGGATAAATGACAGATAGATGACGGATGGATGATGGATGGATGATGGAAGGATGGATGATGGATGATCGTTGGATGATGGATGATGGATGGATGGATGGATGAATGAATGGATGGATGATCGTTGGATGATGGATGATGGATGGATGATGGATGGATGGATGGATGAATGATGGATGGATGGATGGATGGATGGATGGATGGATGGATGGATTCTGTAAGGAAAAGGAGACACAGATGTTCATTGAGTTGGTTTGATGATTTAAGAGAGCCCTCGTCTGTCATCACAGACGTCATGATCATGACACAGTAAATTCTGAAGACATCTTGTGTGCAATAGACAGTCAAGTTTTGTGTGCATTAGTGCACTATTTGCCATTGAGTCCAGGAAAGATGTCCAGAATATAATATGATATATAACAGAAATTATATTATCGAAATATATCGTTTTTAGTGATCAGATTCTATGTTTAAATGCAGTCTAAAAGTTTTGAAGCATTGACCTTGATCCAGCCGAAATAATGAAATAAAGGGCGGCGTTTTAAGTTATGATAATTGCATGGTGTGTTCAAAATCTTTATGGCCAATCAGAAGTTAAAGTTAAACTTCTTCTTTTTTTTTTTTTTTTTTTTAAATGCAAATCCTCACAAAAGGAGTGCGTGATGAGCTGCTTTCAGAAATCCTGAATCCTTCTGATTTAGTTGCCTTTGTGGAAGCACTTCAGACTGCCAAGTCCTTGATGACTCAGAATCTTCACCAACACATCTCCTTTGATTTCTTCCCCCTGCCTGAGCGAAAAGAGGACACACGCACGGGTGCTTTATTTTAGGCCCGGTCGTTTGTTTGTTTGTTTGTTGGTCTGAAGCTATTCTGGGCTTCAGACCAACAAGCAAACTGAATGAATGCGTAAACAGTTGAAATGAACATTAGCAGCTGTTGTTGAGTGTAGCTTCCCTTGCTCACAGATTGTCGTTGGCTGTGTTCACAAGTCCATTCAAACGTGTCATTGTCAAACGCAATGGAAGTTGGCTTTACCTGGCTCACGGTCAGGGAATTAATAGAAGTTCAAATTAAACTTTGTGGGGGATAAAAACCAACTGCTGCTGCACATCTTCAGCCTCCTAATTACAATCAGTTCTTATTTGTTGAGATTTTCCATCTCGGTGGGTGAAGATTTACCTATTTAATTATCAAGGGGCTCATGCTGTTCATTTACGCAGCCCCACTTTGAGATTAAAGCTCAGAAAATTTGCTGGATTTTCTTCTTTCCTTTTCGTTTTTTCCTCCCCGAGAAGCATCGCGTTGGGAGGAAACATAACATTACCGAGAATCCTGCAGCAGCGAGCAAACGGTGCCGCCGAGCCGTGTTGCTGTCCTACGGGTTTCGGAGCGCTGAGAGGCCGCAGGACCGCTGCCGCTCGTCCCCGTCCTTCTTTCTTTTACATCCCACTATTTGTTTCTAAATGTAGTGCTCAAGTCTTTGTAGCCTAGCAACAGCCAATGCCGAACCACGTCGTGTTCGCAAAAGCACACACACACACACACACACACACACACACACGCGCGCTCGTGCTCATAAAGGGGGGTGTATTGTGCAATACAATGCAGATGCATGGAAAGCTGTTTTTTTTCTTATCAAGTTTTCCTTTGCATCCTGCAGATGGTCCTCCTCCAATTTTTAGAATAAGCCTCAGAGCCTCAGAGCCTCAGAGCCTCAGCCTCCAGTTTCAAACTCAAAGCCAATGAAGCGGCTCTCATCAGGCCACATCACTTACACTGCTGGTCTACACATATATAGAAAAACATATATATACAATGTACATATACATATATATATATATATATATATATATATGTATATATATATATATATATATATATATATATATATATATATATATATATATATATATACATATACGTATATAAATATAGAAATACAGAAACACACATAAGTATATGACATATATATCAATATAAACCTGTAGATGCTTATAACTAAGTGTTTCATATACATTAAATAATTCTAAAATGTACATTTTTTGTCTCACATTTGAACAATTCTGCTGCAATTATTGGATCTTTCCGATTCCTCCAAACATTCTCCCGTCACGCTATTCAAGTCAAGTCAGGAAATTCAAAAATAAAAATTCAAAATTTCCTCCGACAACCGTATTTATGTGGTATATTTTCCATGTCTACTGGGGTAAAAAAAAAAAAAAAAAAATCCCCACATAAGCGTCGGCTCCTTGGCCCCCTCGCATCAGCCAGAGAGCCGCGCAAAGAAAGTCTCCATGACGGCTTCTCACTGCGCCTCTCCTCTTCCTCCTCTTCCTCCTCTTCCCCTCTCCGCCAAATTCAAGGTACTCCAAGATCTCCGACCCGGCCGACTGGCTGGAGATCGACCCGCTCACCGGTCGCATTTCCACCATCGCCGTCCTGGACCGGGAGTCTCCGTCCGTCAAGAACAACATCTACAATGTCACCTTCATGGCGTTGGATAACGGTGAGCATATTTCTTTTATTTCAGTAGGAGCCTCATGGTTGAACCAAAACTATGAGTCACGTGTGAGCGTCTGCCTGAAGCCACTTCAGCAACACTCATCATTAAAAGCTCGCTGGAGATTCTTGCAATGGATTCACCAGGTGATTTCAGGGACATATGCTCGATATTAACTAATTATGATAACCAATAGAGTATTTTCTAATGTTTGCTCTATCTTTCAGACACACTGACTTCATTTCATAACATGCATAAAACACTCAACGTGATCATGTAGCTGTTGTATATATATATATTAAAAAAAAAATGTAACCAGAAAAGAATTGGTTAACATATTAGGCGTGAAACAAATCAAAACTCATCTGCTTTGGTGTCAGTGCGATGTAGTCCATCATCTGCAGCATCAGTGATGTTCCAGAAGAGCTCACGAGGCTTTATGCTCCGTTTCACTGGCAGCAGATCCCAGGGTTTTTATTGGCAACAGGTTTTTTACTGGCGAAAACACTTTTATTTATTTATTTATTTATTTATTTATTTATTTATTTATTTTCTACTGGCAAAAAACAGTTGAGATGAGCTTCCACAGACTGTTTTTTTCTCCACACAAAAATCATACCAATTGATCTTAACTGTAGTATTCTATGCAGATGACAGTGTTTTGTTTTTTTCCACATTATTTAAACAACATTTCTCTTTCACAAGTTTCACTGCAGTTCTAACACAAATGTAACAAAATTGTCATGTGCATACAAGTACAACTGGTGTCGGTGCTGTGGTATCGGCATAACAGATTTTACAAGAGTAGAGTACTCAACCCCGGTATCAGCACCGATACTGGTATCGTTACCGATACCGGATACTGGAATCTGTATCAGTGCGTCCCCACTACTCCTTCCGACATGAAGTAGAATTCTTTCTTTGCCTCCTCTCCAACTCTGATAGCGACGCAGCCAATCATCAGGCAGCAGCCAATGGCACAAACAAATATAATCGCTGTACGCACCCTGTAATCACAACAATACATGCACAGCCCCGTAATCAAGCACTATTTCACTCTCCCACTCTCTCCACGACAGTTTATCGAATGTCTTCATCGGAGACGCGTTGGGCTTTTCTGGACACAACACTCACGTTGATTATAAAGGCCTTTTGTTCTGATCACGACGGTTGTTAAGAGTCCGGTGGAGAAAGAGGGGGCCCTCTGTTCAGAGTGGAGAATTATCTCAGTCTCAGGGGTGCCAGATTCCAATAGACAGAGGGGCCAAGGTGTGCAACCTGGACAAAGTCTCGGGGCCAACGTTGATATTTATTGAAAAAAACAGTAGGTGCTGGAGTAGCAGCAGACCAGTAGTTTGCCCAGCCCTGGTCTGAGTGCAATGTCATTCGGTCGCATCCTGGTCCAGACACCCTGCTGTGCGCTCAACATCACATCCAGCCTTTGCATTTCTCCTCTGCTGTTCTAAGCCTGCAGGCTCAGCAAGGAGCTCGCTGATACGAAACCTTAGAACGTCACAAGGACACGCATACATATGCAGGCGGCAGGCGACACGTCGGCAGGATCTCCACTGAGAGAGAGAGAGGGAGAGAGAGAGAGAGAGAGAGAGAGAGAGAGAGAGAGAGAGTGAGAGAGGTCACCGTATGTGCGCAGGTCACCTATTTATACTCGACGTACTACATCTCGCAGCTGTCTGTGGAGAAGGTGCGTTTTTGATGTGCCAGAGGACACACATTCATTGTGAAACAGCTGATCTGGTCACCTTGTCACCACCGCTGAGGATGTGCAGGCTGTGTGGATGCATAATGTCAAGGTGCCATACATGATGTTCTTCATCCTGCCTGCACGTGGGGAACACGGTCCACTTGCAGGAAGCGACTGATCAATATTATTCATGTAGATGAACTTTATTGGTCCCAAATTAGGACACCACACCATTAATTGTATGTCATTTAATATCAAACACAGAGGTGGGAAGTAACTTTGCTTCAGTAGATTTTTCAGGTATCTGTACCGTACTTGAGTATTTATTTTTCTGACAACTTGTTTACTTTTACTCCCTACATGTGTACAAAAATAGATGTACTGCTATGCTTCTACAATTGGAAAAACCGCACTCGTTACTTTTGTGTTTAAAAGATACAAATCCTGTTCAAAGTAATTCACTTATTATGATTTATTATACTCAGAGTAGCTCCAGGTTTTGCGTTTGCTGTTGTGCAGTTACATATAAAAGTGAATGGCGAGACCTCTGGTCAGTTCAGTACAGAGTATTCTGTCACAGCGTTTTCATTTTTTGCAAAATCATCAATGAATGTTTTGTTTCATTAATGGCAAAAAAATTATCATTTTCTTTTTTTTTACTTTTTGTACATTTCACAACCTGTACTCTCTTGCTATCAATTGAGTAAATGAATTGATTCAGCACTTTTACGTTTACCTGAGTACACAAGTATCTGTACTTTAAACTTAAGTACAGAATATTCATTTTTTTTTGCCACTTTTGCCTCAGATTTGTGGAAAGAAAATGCGAGATATAATGTTGCTCTATAGGCTGACAGATGGCATTTCATGTTGAAACAGAACCCGTGTGGCCAAACCTAAATGATTGGAGAAGCACGCAGCAGGAGAGCACGTAATCAGTGCGTTTGGATGGATTGTATTAGCAACAGGTCCAGTGAATGCACCGTAGTTTGAATATCAATAACAGTGTTTACTGGTGTGGTTGAAACAGTTCCCGGTTCCCCACAACATGATGCCGAGGCACGTCATCACGATTAGAATATAGTTGTAGCTCATACAGTTCCACTAGTTTTTTTTTTTCCAGCAAATTTCAAAGTCTTAGAGTTACTGATTTGCCAGAATCTCCGGCTCCTACTTGACAAAAAAGCACCAAGAGCTCTTTTGTGTTATGGTCACAATATCCTGTTTTGGAACAATATGTTGTTGATTTTTTTTTGTTGTTGTTTTGAACGACTTTCGATGTTTGGCAGACAGAAAACATCCTGCGTGAGTCAGACGATGACACGCATGCACTCTCGTCTAAGAAAATGATCTTGAAAATAAAATAGTTTAAAACAGCCTCTGCGTTCCGTCTTAGAGAAGTGGGCGGTGTTTTTCAAAATGGCCATTTTATTGATCCATAAAACACATTTCTTTTTGCTTTTTTTTTGCTTTTTTTTTTTTAAATAAAGGCTCGCAACTGTTGCACCTCTTCCACACAGTACCATGAATCTTGCAAATAACAATTGTACATTGAATAATTACTTGAGGAACCCCTCACTCCCCTAAATTAACCATCAGATCAGACTGTAAATTCATGGCCAGGAGACACAGGAGCTGCGTCTCCATCAGCCCTAGAATTGCGCAAAACCTAAATATCGCAAAAGTGTCATGGGAAGACTTTTTTTTGCATTTGCATTTACGTCAGCGGACGTGACGTGCGGGGTCACGTGACCAGTTCACTGACCAGTGAAAATGGTGCGTTACGATTAGCCGGAGGAGGAGACTAAGTATTTTTTTACAAGTAATCAAAGAAAAAATATATATAACCACCATTCTGGACAGCAAACAAATGTAAACAAACTAAAGTAAACGATTGACGAGAATCACAGCTTCTGCGCTTCGCACCGTTCAATGGAAACTCTTGTACTTTGGCAAAATTCTTTTTAGAAATATGGCTTTTAATTTGCAAAAAAAAGCGTCATGGAAACGCAGCGAGTGACGCCTGACCAGAGGAAAAAGGCCACCGGGGCTCCCAGCAGCTCCTCTGACACACTTCAGCTGAAAGTGACTGTGGCACGTGTCTGCTGTGCCTGCGCAGGTATCCCTCCTGCCAGTGGGAGCGGCACCCTTCAGATGTACCTGCTGGACATTAATGACAATGCTCCTCACGTCTTCCCGCCGGAGGTGGAAATGTGTGAGAAGCCTCATCCCAACGCCATTAACATCACAGCCAGCGACCCCGACCTGGCGCCCAATGGTGGGCCCTTTGCATTCGAGCTGTCCAGCCGCCCGTCAGATGTTCGCCGCAATTGGACACTGAGTCGACTCAATGGTCAGTATAATCAGTATAAAAAAATAAAACAAGTGTGTGTGTGTGTGTGTGTGTGTGTGTGTATACATATGGATATATATGTATATACATACATATATATATGTGTATATATATGTGTATACATATATGTATATATATATATATATATATATATATATATATGTATATATATGTATATATATATATATATATGTATATATATATATATATGTATGTATATATATATATATGTATGTATGTATATATACATATACATATATGTATATACATATATATATATATATATGTATATATATATATATATATATATATATACATATATATATATATACATATATATATATACATATATATATATATACATATATATATATATATATATATATATATATATATATGTATATATATATATATATATATATATATATATATATATATATATATATACATATATATATATATATACATATATATAAATATACATACATACATACATACATGATAAGTATGCATATTATATTGGACATCATTTAGATGATGTTTGACTGGAAATGGGTGTTGCTGATTCCTGATGTGTGCTGTTGCCAAATGTACTTTGGTAAAATTTGGGTTTTTATACAAAACAAGTTCAACATAATTCTTGGTTTACTTCTGGAGCAGAAACTGTCTAAATCCATCCCCATTTTGCTTAAATATCATTATGATTTCCGTCACTCCACTCAACGAGTGGAAGATAATGTGTGGAGCTCTTAGAGTTAAATAGTTTGAAATGCTTTTTGCACGTTGTTTTGTTGAGTTATCTCCACTCATGGTTCACCGTCCTGGTTCACCTCACACAGGAGACCACGCCCAGCTCCGGCTTCGGATCGGATCCCTGCCTAGTGGCATCTACGAGATTCCCATCACGATCACAGACTCTGGGAACTTGCCCATGTCCAGCATGTCCCACTTGAGAGTCAAAGTGTGCCAGTGTGATCACCACGGAGACTGCGTTGACATGGAGCGAATCATTGCAGCTGGACTGGGCACTGGAGCCATCATCGCCATCCTGATCTGCATCATCCTGCTTCTGGGTGAGTTTGTCTTTGGTTTGTCCCAGGTGCCATAAGAAGGAACCTACGGAAGCGAAGCGCATTGTTGCCACACTAGAAAAAAAACAGGCCTCAGTATCACGTTATAAATCTATGAAGTCTATCACGTTGTTTTGTGAAAGTTTCACGTTTTTATGTGTTAACTTTCACAAAATAATGCGATAGTTTCACATTTCTACGTGATAATTTTCACGTTATAACGTGAAACTGTCACCTTTTTTATGCAACAATGATCGTGTAATAATAAAATGATACTTTTCACCAAATAACGTGATAGTTGCACTCTTCTACGTAATAATGTTTACGTTTTTACATGATACTTTTTCACGTTATAACGTGAAGCTATCGCGTACTTTCGTGATAATTTTCCTGTTTTTACGTGAAAAGTTTCGCGTTTTTTACGGAATAATGTTCACATCATTCATCATCAACTTTACTTTAAACTTGGTTCGATGCTTGGTGAGATCCTGAATTCACTGAGCACCATCGATGAAATTGATATTAGCATGCGTGCTTTGAGGAGGATTTTGAGATGCATGGGATTCTACTGTGGGAAGAATGAATCTGATACTATTGACGTTGCTTCATTCCCCATTTTTTACGCGACAATTTTAATGTGAAACTATCACGTAGTTTTGTCGACATTTTCACGTTATAACACGATAGTTTCATGACAGTGGATTGTCATTGAGCCCTGTTTTCTTTTTTTTTGTTTGTTTGTATTTTTTTCCCCCTAGTGGGGCAGCAAAGCGCTTCCATAGGAACCATCTGTTCCACCCGGAGGTTACCAAAAAAAAAAAAAAAAAAACGTGCCCTGTGCGGTTTTTTGACAGGGGCCGTGTCAGGCTCCACGATGAAGATTGATTGGCTGTGTAGCTTTGCGATTAAGAGAACAAAAGCACGGCTTTGTCTGTGGGGATAATGGCCTGGCATTCCTCAGCTGATGGAGAAGCAACCTTAAAGGAGAGGCGAGCAGCTGGAGCGACTCCTGCATTCAGCCCCACAGACTGGCAGACACTTAAATTACTGCTACAATATGCAGAACATGAAAACCTGGTTCGAGAAAACCAGGCAGCTGGTTGACAACCGGTGGAACCACAAACAGAGGTAGAGATCAGTGCAGTGTGTGCTGAGTGGCCGTCCATCGTGAGTGAAAGCGATGTGATGAAATCGAAGCTTCTGTTTCTCTTTAGGAGTTGGAAACACAGCGTTGTCGCCTTGTTACTGCACTGTGAGTTTTGTCACAACTGGAGGGTGTAACAATAATTTCAAAAGATTCAATTAAAGAATGGAATAGAATAGAATGTCTTTATTAATCCCATGTTTTACATAATTACAGAGGAATTAGATGAATTAATAAGGAACTAATGAATAAAATGAAAACATAAACATATTTGGAGGGTAAGAAAGGAAAATAAAGACAATCGGACTATTTACAAGTTATCTCCATTATATTGGCAGAAGTTCCTACGCAAACTTTATATCTTACACAATTGTGAAGTTGAAATTGAACCCTGTTATTTTTTTCACTCGAAGTCAGGCATCGTCTGTGGCTGCGCTGTGTTGAACTCAGGAGCACAAAGCAGTCGGTGTGTTTTCTTCCGTTTTTTTTTTTAAAGACACCTGACATTAGAGATGCAGACACTCACCTGTTTTCAAAGCCAAGCCAAGTTCAACCAGCGCTGAGCTTGAAGCTGCGCTCGCCGAGGATTTAATATCCCAGCGCTAACTTCCTCTGACGCCGAGGCAGGTGCAGCGGCGCAGGTTTACCAACACATGCGCAGTCTGAGCTCCCCTGTCTCGTAAATCCAGCCAGATTTAAACGATCAAAGGGAGTGAGATTACAACAAGTTTAAAGCCCAACAGCTGGCTGCAAGTAAGCGTGTTAAGTGTTTGACGTTCCCTCAAGCACCCCGTTTTCCATTTGAGGAGATTTCAGTTGTTGTCTGCTATTGCAACAGGCTGTCTACCAGGCAGACTGAGATGATAGCCAGAGTTTCAGGCAGCGGATGTTAAAAACGTTTGATATCCCTCCCAATCCAAACGCTTGAGCTTCACCGTCTTGAGAGGTCTATTTGCGCAGACTGGTTACATAGTCGCAAGCTGTGTTTCAGTGACCCCTGGAATTGCAGTAAACCTAAATATGGCCATAAAAAAAACCCTGGTGCTGAAAACAGCTCCGCCACGAGGAGGTTTTTTCACAGGCATCCATACAGAGGTGTCATAGGAATGTCATGGAAACACTTTTCACGTTGACGTGTCTGCAGAAAGTGAGGTCACGTGACCAAGTTCACTGACCAGTGAAGATGGTGCGTTGTGATTGGACGGAGGAGGAGATGGAAAATCGTTGGCAAGTCATCAAAGAGATTCACGGACGCCTGCAAATCGCAATTATTCCGGTCAAAATTTTAGTGAGCGCAACTGTCATGGAAACTACAGCTACAGTCACTATTAAAGTTCTTGGAGTGGAAAACCCTGGCCTGAGACCAGCTGTATCCGTCATTATGGGATGCTTTCCCCGACATGACTCGAATCTTAACTTGAGTGGAGTTGACGCCAACTGATTGTTGACACGCAGCAGCTGCTTTCCAGCCCCGGAGACGCTGACGTGTCCTTGTTTTTCTTGGTTACCGCGCAGTGCTGGTGCTGGTGTTTGTGATGTGGATGAAGAGGAGGGACAAAGAGAGGCAGGCCAAGCAGCTCCTCATCGACCCCGAAGACGACGTCCGAGACAACATCCTCAAGTACGACGAGGAGGGGGGAGGAGAGGAGGACCAGGTAGGTTGAGCGAAGAGCGACGAGCTCACCGGGAACCAAACCGCTGCTGCCGTCGCTGTCACACCGCCCGTCTCTGATTGGTTGACTTGCAATTATGACAATGTTTTTTTAGATTAGATTAGATTAGATTAGATATGGGTATATTCAGAACATAACAGATTCAATTATACAGATTACATTTCAATTCGTTCAGTGATATAGAGTGATTTTGATGATTGCACGATGATTGTGACGATTGCGTGTGGTTGGTGACTTTAAGCCTCTGGAGGCTTCAGCTGACCACCAACCTCTCAGCCATTCATACCAACACTAGGAAGTGAGCCATGAAAGGTGAATAATGACACACACTGGCTGTGTCTCAATTCAGGCTCTGCGTCCTTCTGTATCCCAGGATGCTTTGCGTGCTGCTGCAAAGCATCGTGGGATCCTGGGAAGTCAGCTGAAATTAGCGCCATCTACTGGCAAAGACACAACGTATAAATTTAAGTATTACATTTCACATCAAATATTCCGTTTTTAACGCAGGGTTTTTATTTATTTGAACATCCAACGCCATCGTTAGCTGGCGAACCATTGGTTAGCTTGATGCTATGAAAACGTCACTTCCGGGATTGGCCAGCAGGGGGGAACGGCGGTGACGCAACCAGGAAGTACGCCGAAGGCTAGACCGTCCCGGGTGGTTACCGGGGAGGCGGGGTTTGGGTCCGTCCTTCTAGGCCGGGTCCTTGGGAGGACGCTTCCTTCAGACGGAGGACACTCGGTTTGAAGGATGCAGACCCTGAATTGAGACACAGCCACTGCCTCACCCACTGCCTCACCCACTGCCTCACACACTGCCTCGGCTACTCTGCAGTTTCCAATCAACTCTGTTCCAACTCAGCTCAAGAGTGCCAAAAACAGAACCTAGAAAGTAGGATTAATATTTCTGCAGGAGAACTACAGTGCGTCCTGTGTCTCTCACCACTCATGGTTAGGCACCGTGACTATAAGCTGTTCCTCGCCTCTGCTGGGGGGGGGGGGGGAGTTGAACCCCCAATTAGCCGTCCACTTAGACCAGGATCTGTTTCCCTTTTTTAGCCGTAGCTCATTAATGTGGTGAAGTGCAAAAGCAAATGCAGAAACACTGTACTTAAGCGCACAACCAAAACGCTCCATAATTGCTATTTGCATGACAAAAGTGGAATAAATTGTTTCTGCGAGTGTGCTGTATGTATAGCCCTTATCGCAGTTTACATGCGTGACTGGGCTCCTCCAGGCTCTACACTCAACCACTTCCAAACTGCCTGTTCGATGTGACATCTGTCAGCTAGAAAGTTTTAAAATACAAGATTACTGCCCGATACTTTTCTGCCTGTCATTGTTCTGTCGCCCGTAGACGAAAAACATCAATTTCCTGCCTCACACGCAGTCATTTTCTGTTGGATGCTGACACACACGTTCAAAAAAAAAAAAAAAGCCAAAAGCATAAATAGTTTGACAATACATTCTTACAGTAGTTGCTCGCTAAATTTTTGCACATTCGCACGTATTTATCTTAACTTTTACTGACGTCGTCCTTCACAAGGAGTGCGTTCAGTGTTGTCTGCTCAGTTTGAGTTGAACGCATGCACAGGCATGGCAGTTTAGTCTGATCAGTTATCGCAACATTGAAATTTAAGTTCTTTTTTTTTTTTTGGCTCCATTGGAACTACTCAGTGGGTCTGACTGAATACATGTTTTGAGTTTGGTGTATTTTTGACTCACTTCCCAAAAGGGAAAAGAAGAAGACAAAGTGAAAGCACAAGGCTGTCAGAAATCAAACACCGCGTCCTAGAAAATAGCCAGGACTGAGAAGATTAAAAGTGTAGTTAGTGAAAGAAGTCTAAATGTGAGATCCTCTGCCAGTCTGCGCGGTCCTTGAGTTGTACTGGATGAAAACAAAGAACGCAAGGAGTGAAAGGAAAGCGCACAACCTTCTCTGTCTCTCTCCAAAGTTACAGCTGGGGTCTCTCACCTGTAGTTAAGTGAAAAGTATTTTTCCGGCGCCCAATTTTGTGAACAAAGCTCGAGGTCAGTGCGCAACCTGCTGCTTTGTCTTGAAAAGGCAGCGTCATCAATTTCCTTGGCGACCGGAGACGTGGAGGGATGGAGAATGGTTTCTGGATAGTCGCAGCAGTGACTCAGTCCGACGAGTCTGTACAGAAAGCAGATCAGAGGCTGCAACTGGCGCTCTCTGGCAGCCTGATGGCTCTCTGTGCTGTAGAGGAGGAGGTGAAATACAGGCTGCTTCTTTTTCTCCTAATTAGTGACGCTCCAATTTGGGGTGGGGTGGGGGTGAACACGGATGACGATCACGAGAAGCAGACTCTGTGTTCCCGACCATCACTGGCAGGGAACACCCCCCAGCGCACCCCCCCCATCTCACCCCCAGCACATCCACAACTCCACAGACCTGACCAACAAGACTCAAAGTGTCAAACTGAAGGCAGATGGAATCACGGCCGCCTTGAATTTCACCTCACTCTTCACACTTTGTCAGAAGCAGTGCACACAGCTCGCAGGACACTGCACCAGCGCAGCTCTCCACCACTAACAACCAATTTCACACTTGATCAAATCTGCACCTTACCAGACCTCTATCACTGCACCGACTATTTCGAGTATAGCGACGGCTCCTGCGGGCCAAAAGATGGGCTGTGCCAGGAAGCATCGTAGCCTCCACTTAAAACAAAGACCCTGACGTTGCTCGCATTCACACCTCCAAACCCAAACCTCCAAATCAAAGCCATACAATGGAGGCTTTATTCGGACCCCAACGTCCCGTTCACTGTGGAAGACACCGTTGCCATTGAGGTTGACGGGAAGCCACAGGTCATTCTAGTGCACGAGCAATCTGTGACTGCCATCGTCCGCTGGAGCTTAAACTGGGAATCATCACAACTTTGTTGACAAGGGCAGAGAGAGACCAACATCTGAACCTCACCTTAATGGGCCTTCACCAGGTCTAACAGGTCTAACAGGGGACTGAAGGATAAAGCCTATAAGCCAATATCTACCAATCAGCAACCAGACAACAAGAAGAAAATGTCATTTTCGGTTCATTTCGAAACTCTGCAACACTCGCACTGAAACCGTTTCATCCCAAGGGCAAAACTCCGAAAGCCAAACTCAGCATTGTTGTCTATGAAGCCCATTGCAGCTACTGCCCAGACCTGTTTACCATTAGGTTTGAGCAAATTTCAGTGTCATTTTAGCTTCATTCATGCCAAGAGTGAGTGACGCAGCGAAGCAGCGAGTTACCACCTCATAAAATAAATGCTTTGATGTCGTTTGTGTTCATTCCAGGACTACGATTTAAGTCAGCTGCAGCAGCCTGATGCTCTGGAGTCAGAGTGCGTCAAGGTGGGGATCCGACGCCTGGACGAGAGGCCCCTGCACCACGATCACCAGTACCCACTGCGATCTGCGGCCCCTCACCCCGGAGACATCGGGGACTTCATCCATGAGGTAGGACCAGCTGGTGGCTGTGCGGTGGAGGGAAGATTTGGCGGGAACGCAAACGACAACGATGTCACTTGCTGACCCAGGGGCAGAGTTCATCAGGATCAATATCAGCTTACAAACGCGTCCTCTGTTGTGCTTTTGAAGGTTGAATTGAGCGTTAATCTTGTACAATGACGACTGCACCGAGCAGAGTCTCTGCTTTTGTGTCAATCTGAAACGCTAATTGGCCAAAAAATGGCATGGGATGAAAAAAGAAGAACGTGTTTATATTCAAAGGATCATCTTACAGCAGCAGGAGTGACCGCAGCAGAACACTGTGTCCCATCCTCACTTCCTCCAAGTTCAGTCAGTTGGCTCAGACGAAACTCTGTGCACCATCAGCTCGCTCGCTCAGCTCACTGGAAGCCATGAATCACTAGTTGGGCTGAAAACGAGCCGCCTGACACCAGGAAGTGAGCAATGTGTTCCCGCCCAGGCTGGATGTGCCAGTGTGAGACTGCTGGAGGCTTCGGAGCCCGGCTGGTCCTGGTTTAACCCACCACCTTGACTGATGTAGAGACGTCCCGCTTCAAACAACAAGTGCACACGCTTGACATTTGAACGGCAGGCAAATTCTCTACGACAGTGGTGCCCGACCCCCGGGCCGCGGACCGGTAGCGATTGGTTCTGTCCAGACGCTGCTGTCAGTGTGCAGCCATGACGTACATACAGAGGACTCACTGCTCAGTAAAAACAGTGAGGATGCATCCAGGCCACTTTGTCGTGTGCAGTGGGAAGAACCTACACGAGGTGTTTGGGTTACTGCTTCATTATACAAGCAAATGACCGACTGCACACAATTACACAGGTCAGTGTGTAGTTGTATCTGCCATTAGCCTGCTGCTGGTCTTGGTGTTTCTTTCTGCTGCTGTAAAACAGGATGATCAGCATCTGAACCAAAATCATGCAGGGATTCAAACCTCAGTCTATAAATGTGAGCTAAATTCCATTCCTGTCTATCTAGTAACACTGTAACACCATATGTGCATATATGCATGCACGCACACACACATACACACACACACTGAGCTACTACTACTACCAAATGTCGGGTTTCAACAATAACGGCAGTAATGGAAGCTGAATAATAAGGGACTAGTTTGTCAGTGGTCAGGTCCAGCCTTGGCCATCCTAACAGGATGGAAAAGGCTTCAGAGACTCCACCAGGCTGGGTCCCTCATGCCTCACCGGTCTCTCTCTCTTTTTTTTTTTTTTTTTTTTCTGCTGAAAGAATTCTTTCATTTGCCTTTGTAGTTTTGAGGCAGCAAATTGTAGAACAGCTGACGGTTTCTCCTCAAAGGAATTCACGGTGTTGCACTTCATTTTACACATGAAAGGCGACAGAAGTTGTACGAAGGAGCGTTCAAAAGCCCTGCTCCCTTCTCCGCTGCCGCACACCTCCGCACACCTGGACTCTCGGCAGCGTGAGGTGTGGGCGAATCGCCCGCATGGTAAAGGAAGTGTAAAAAAAAAAGAAAAGAGGCCAAACTGAAAGTGTTTTTCCCAGCCCTGTGCTGCCCCCCCGATCCAATTCTGGAGACTCAGCAAAGAGGAGGAAGAGGAGGAACTGTACGCTGTAGATACTGAACACATGAAATATATGAGCAAGACATGGAATTATGCAGCAAAGAAAAACACCTTTAATAACTCTAATTATGCTTTTTCTCTGAAAGGAGGCTATTTTGAAGTTATTTGACACTTTCATTGTCTCCTACATCATTCCACGCGTGTGTTCACAGGTAGTCTCGATGGTTTCACTGCACCTGCAATGTCAATAGTACGTACATACTTTTGGCCGCCAGTGTAACTTTCCTTCTTTAATGTAAATATTTTATTCAAATTATTTCTAACCAATGTCGTTTTCCTTCTTTTGCACTCTACCGTTGCTGCGATTACACAAATTTCCCCCAACGTGCGATTAACAAAGGAAACTCGATGCCATCGCCGTCATCGTGGTGACGGGTGAATCCAGCGCTTGCTGTCTTCCTGCGCTGCGTCTCCGAGTCCTTTGGTCCGGCTGCGTTACGAAGAGACGTCTGCCAAGTGGGGCTATGAATAATAAGTGGGGAGCCGTCAGACACGGCGAGCCGATCTAGACGGCTTAATCTGGCAGACATGACGAGCCGATGCCTCTCATTCCTGAATGAACGACTTTGCTCAGAAGACAACTTTGTGTTGGTACAAACACACAAACACAAACACAAACATCCTTTATTTTCATTGCAGCAGGTAGCTACACACACACACACACACACACACACATACACACACACACACTCAAAAGGCCCATGTACATCACTGGTGATGTGGTGGACCGTGAAATAAATCAATAAATCAGCATGTAGAATGACCATCTACAACATAGGCGTCAAACTCTGGCCCGCGGGCCAAATTTGGCCCGCAGTGTCATTATATTTGTCCCGCACATGTAACCACTAATACCGCAAATCCCAGAATGCTTCGCTGGTATTTTGGCGCGTCAGTCAGGATAGGACGTTCATTAAAGGACATCATTATTATTAACTTTGTTAGTTTATTGTTGTTATTTTCAGCCCGTGGGGGGGGGGAAATCACTTTGTCCAAGTTTGACTTTTTGGCCCCGCTGAGTGTTTTGAGTTTGACGGCCCTCATCTACAACAACACACTTTCCAGTGACAGTGAGGGCAGAGGTCAGGCATCAGTGGCCCGATGGCGCCCACGGCGGGTTAAAGGCTTTTAAAGACCAAACAGACCAACAAGCAAACAAACCAGTGTGTGTGTATGCAATGTGGTGCGGAGTCCCGCGTTGGCTGAGGCGGCGCTGGATAATCTGCTGAATCTCCTCTTGGAGATCCGGGCAGCATCTGTCTGCTCTGACCCAAATCCCCCCCCGCCCCCCCGCACACACTTCTACGTACCTCCATAATCCCTCCTTCTCTCCTTCTACCCAGCATTCCCTCTGTACATCTCAGCCCCTCCACACACACACACACACACACACACACACACACACACACACACACACGCACAAACATTTATGGAGCCTGACCGGCCGGCTTGTGTTTGTCTGCCATTTTCGGCCTCAGATCCTGGTGAAAGTGAACTTTCAGCTCGTGTCTGGGGGTCACTGGAGGTCAGCAGGCGGGCCTTCGCTCTGCTCTGCCTCGCCGCCTGAGCACTGAACACGGCTCTCTTTCTGTAATACCCTTTTCAGGGTTCGCTGTACGGCGAGTATGGAATTTTCTATAGGATTACTCTAATCCTGCTCTAGATACAGCCGGTCTGATGCCCCCCCTCCCCCCCGCAACCAAAAATGCTGCTTTACCCCAAGACTCGGTACTCAGACTTCTGGCGGCGTGGTGTGAAAAGATCTCTGCCGAGACGAACGGCAGCATCCGTCACTAAGAAATGGGAGTTACGCTTTGTATTTGATATTAGACGGCAGTGCTTTTCCAAGGTGTCCCTGTTGACTTTGAAATTGAACAGGTGTAAAGGCAACCAGGAAGTCTTCACATCCATGACTTCTCCGCTGTGTCCACTGGATGGTTTTCGTCTCAGGCAAAACGACATTTTCCAGTAAATCGTCTGTCCTGAATTGAATTGAATTGAACACCTTTGTTCTCATTTCAGAACAACTAAATCCAGGGTATTTCAGGGTGTTTGGCCCACTACAGCGCCCGCCAGCGGCTGGCCAGTTCAACCCGACGATGACCTGTCTCGACCTTCCGCCTTCATCTCCGTCTCTTTCTTTCTCTCCAAGGGCCTGAAGGCGGCGGACAACGACCCGACGGCGCCCCCCTACGACTCCTTGCTGGTGTTCGACTACGAGGGCAGCGGCTCCACCGCCGGCTCCCTCAGCTCCCTGCACTCCTCCTCGAGCTGCGGCGACCAGGACTACGACTACCTGGGCGACTGGGGGCCGCGCTTCCGCAAGCTGGCCGACCTGTACGGCGGCGGGGACGACTAGCGCCGCCCGCGCCCTGAAAACACCCCTGGTTTTTCTCCCAAAGCTTCTCGCGTCACCTTGGCAGCCGAGGCCCAGGTGGTCGGGAGGTGGTTTTTCCGGTGGTGGTGGATGTAGAGGGGGGTGGGGGTGGGGGTGGGGAGGTAGGGATGCGGATTGGCACTTGTGTTATTACAGTGGGACAGCTTGCAGAGAGCGACGCTGCCCCTCTTTTTCCTCGATGGCTGTTGACGACGCTACCAGGGACCGTTGTGACTCCCGGACCCCTCGGCAACCGGCTAGCATTCATGGCTAACGGACGTAATCAGCTCAGCGTGAGCGCTCCAAATCCCCTCCCCCTCCCCCGACACCCCACCCCCGCCCCCCCCAATTCCCCACCCCCCCACCCCCAACCCACCGTGCTAACAATTGTGGCCAGCCAGAACAGTGCGCTCAGAGGGGATGGTGTCACCGTGTTGGTTGAAGAGCTTCGACAGCCACGCTACAGACGCTCATTTTACACTTGAATCACACAGTACAGGAGCACTGAGGTCAAATGTGCCTTTTTGTACATTTTTTTGATTGTGTTTTAGTCTTTGGATTCTGTACGTTGCTTTAAGGCGTTTTTTTTTTTTTTTTGTTTTGTTTTTTTTCCCCCTTTGCAAGACAGAGAGTGGAGGAGCTCTCGGCTATGACCAGTGTGCGTGAACTCCACCTGTCAGGAGTTTTGGACACTGCAGTTTCTACTTTCTACACTGCAGACTCACACTGAAGACATGAAACACACGAGCAAGATCTGTGGATTCATGCGGCAAAAGACGAACATGTTCAATACCTAAATATGTTCTATGTGTTTTCTATGAAGGGTGGCTGTTCTAGATCATCTAAAATACAAAACTTTGTTTGAGTCATTTGCCACTTTTTTCTTGAATACATTTTCCACGCGTGTTCACTCATAGTTTTGATGCCTTGAGTTACAATGTCTACAATGTCAACAGTCAGAAACATGTGTCCAAACCTTTGACTGGTTGTGTATACGAGCGTGTGTGTGTGTGTGTGTGTGTGTGTGTGTGTGTGTGCGTGCGCGTGTGTTTCTTTGAGTTCCACATCATTTCCTGTAAGAGTGTGAAAGGAGTGTGTGAGTCACTACAACTAAAAAAACAAAACAAAAAACAAACACTGGATGGACACTGAAGGCTCCGCCTTCCACACCACGCCTTGGGTGATCCCACTGGCAGGAACGAGGCTTCGCTGCGCAGCTCCGGGTTTGTACGCTCGGCTCGTCCACTCCATTTCTTCAAAGACGACGACCTGCGACATTTATGCGGCAGTATACGGACCAAATGTCTGGAGTTTTGTTTTTGGAAGTGTCGAGTGTGTTCTTGTTAAACTCTTCAAAGTAAAACATCTCGGAGTTGCTTAAAAAGGCTGAATTTGTTGCTGTAAAAAAAAAAAAAAAAAAAAAAAAAAAAGGTTGTTTACTGCAGCTTGCAACACTTTTTACGCAGTTGCCGATTGATTCGATTTTTGACATTTTCTCTTCTCTTCCCCCCCCCTCATAGTCAGAAAATGTCATTTGTTGTGCGTTAAAGTTGAGGTTCAATCCTGGCCGTATCTCAGCAAATGGGACTCAAAAGCGACAGACGGACGGCTTCTCCTGGTCTGCACAACAAGCAAATAGATAAGAAAAGCCAAGAGCAGAACAACAATAATAGTAACTAGGCTCAGTCCCGAATAACAAAAAAAAGTCGTTTCATTTTTACCTTTGCGCAGATTTGAAAAGAAAAGAAAAAAAGTTAAATGGAGTCAAAGCAAACAAGTGAACAAGACTTTGAGAAATGTTATTCACAGGTGTGGAATGCTAAAAGGAAGTTCATCCGCTGATGAAATATGTAACGGATGCAACAAAAGCAAAGAGCAGATTCCTCATGTTCACCTTCAGAAAGTAGTTCATTGTAATATTAGATTTGCCTCCCTGCGTTTCATCTCTCATCCAATGACAAAAAAAAAACAGTTTTTTGTGCAACCAGTTTAACACTCGACCCAACGAGGGGTCCTGGAAACGGTCCGGACCGCCGGACTCAAACGCACTCGAACCGTCGCAGAAATGACTCTCGCTCGACCGTCTGTTTGTGCTGCGTCTTGGAAATCAAAGACATCAAATCCTTCAATAATAAAAACAGAGGCGCAACACGCTGCATGTGTCTCCGCCTCCTTGTCGGCCTTCTACAGTTCCTGGTGGGGTCCGGGGGGGAGGGGGGAGGGGCACATCCTTTAAACAAACCTGGAGCTGTCACCGCCGGCCGTGTGTTCTCTGCTGGTGTGGTGATCCAACGCCGGTGAGAAGACCTGTACAGTAACGCTAGACTTCAGAATAGAAACCTTCTTTTCTTGCTTTTCTTTCCTTTCTGCTTTCATACGATGTAACTTATGCAGCTGATCGCTATTAAAGAGAGATACCAGTGCTTGTTTGCTAGCAAACTCTGCTGTGGTCGATTCAAGGCAACGTTTCTTCTCTCTGATGACGATGACGATGATGATGATGATGATGATGATGATGATGATGATTTGCCTTAGTGTTTTCTGGTTCTCTCCAACAGGCTACTCACTGTAAACTGAAATATGTACAGACTGTATTTTTTTTTCTCTCTCTCTTTCTCTCTCTCTCTTTCTCTCTCTCTCTCTCTCTCTCGATGTTCTTTTGGCTGTGGTCTCTGCTGAAAAAAATGACATGCTAATATCCTGAATCCTTGTATATGTGTAATTTGGATTACAAATTAAAATGTTTTTGCATGTTTCTATCTTTTCATTATGCAGACATAGTGTTTTTGAAAGACGCTTCACGCCGGTGACGGCCGGGATGACAGACAGCCGCACGACACAAAACCAAAAGAGTAAAGATTTGCAGGGTTTATTCTTGTCTCGTATTGTTTTTTTTTGTTTTGTTTTGTTTTTTTTAACTACTAATCACCCTTTTATATCACATTTGCTGGAAGAGAATTAGGAGAGAAAAAAAATTAAGATTGAATTGAATTTCCAATTTGAGAATAAAGTTGACGTAAGAAAGATGAATTTTCGTGAATAAAATCCAAATTTTAATTAATGTAAATAAATGTCAAGGTGAAGTAAGTCAAAATGTGGAGGGTTAGGGTTAGGTTAGGGTTAGTGCGCCCAAGTTTTACTGCAGTTTACTTTTACCTGTGGCTAACATCCTCCCCTCCCAATTTCCACTTTATTTGCGTCGACTGTATTCACGAAATTTGGTCTTTTTACATTGACTTTTTCCCCAAATTTTTGACTATTCACAAAACAACTATTTTCAACTAAAACTCAAAATAAAAACTTTAATAAAAATTTTTTTTTTTAAATTTCCCCTTCTTGTGGCCCTAATCCTCTTCGTATATTTGTCATCTCTACTTTGCCTAAAAGGTTGCAATGGTTATGCTGCAAACCGTATTTTCTAAAGCACAAAGTACCAACAAAGGACCAGACAGTTAGAAAATGCAGCCATGCAAAAGAAAAGAATAGTAAAGGTGAAGAGCCTGAATGCAAAACAAGTTTATCTTTGTTTTTCTGAGAAGATTTTTCGCCGCTGCTTTGCACAGTTAAGAAGAAAAAAAAATGTTTGTTTCGTGCAAAGTAGTTCTTCTCAGCCACGAGCTAAGAATCAGTCACAACATTCCAGATCGTCGGGTGAATATTTAAATTTTTTTGAAAAATAAAAAACCTCTGTTGACTTTCAGCAACAACTCTTCAAAAGGAGTCAAAATGTAAAATATGCTGCAGCTGTTTATTTTTCTTTTCTTCTGTTTTTTTTTTACTCTGGGCTCGTCTCCAGCTCCCTCAGCCTGTTTTTAGTTCTCTGTCTGTGTTTTAGTTTGTGCGCAGTGGAAAACCAGGAAATAGATCAAAACTGGTTTCCATTCCAGAGAGCGAGGCTTCCTCTCGGGTCAGAACAGCAGCGACTAAATCAGCGCTTTGAGAGCAGATTATACTTGGACTCAGACTAAGTCTGGTGATGAGCGTGGGGACAAAGCAAAGACTGACGCAGATCCGAGGGTGTTTCCCCCTCCCAGTGTCTGGCTTCTCTGTGGCAGATTAACATCCTCCTCCTCCTCCTCCTCCTCCTCCTCCTCCTCGTCCTCTGGCCTTTATCGCTACTAATCTCACATGAAGCGCGCTCGTCGTAGGCGGCTTCCTGTGCCAGCGGCCCCGCAACACATCGGCAAAGTGATTTTTAAGAAGGAGGAAAGTCAACCGCACCCCATGATGATGCACAATTAGTCACAACACTTTCTGTGTGCCTCCCTGCGGTGCAGTGTGTGTGTGTGTCTTCAGACATTACAGCACACTGTTATACTGATACTGAAATGAGATCAGAAAGCTGAAGGCAGGAAATTGATTTTTAACAATTTATCAAGAAAAAAAAATCACAAAGGGTTTTTTGGCATATAGATATAATTTAGCAAAAATATTTATTTACATATATATATACATATGTATATATATACATATATACATTTATATACATATGTATATATATATATATATACATACATATATATTCACATATATATATACACATGTATATATATATACACATATATACACATATATATATATACATATATATATATATATATGTATATATACATATATACATATATATATATATATAAATACAGGTAATACACTATATAGTATTAAAGAGTGCTCAATGAGACCTCCAACTTCAATCAAGTTTAAATAACAAACCTTGCATGCATTAAAAAAAACAAAAAAAAAAACGCTCTATTGTAGTTTGTCATGTTGTATTTGGAGCAGGTTCCCTGAACGAGCATAAAGGAGGTCGGTCTGGAGACGAAGCATGAAGACCATCACTTCAAGGTTGGAGGAACAAGGTTGCCAGACAGGGTTGGTAAACACAACTCCATCACCTTTAACAACACTTTAAAAGTCAAACACTTGAATGCCTTTTACATCTCTTTTACTCACAACACCTGAAACACCACAAAAGTCAAATAAAGTCAGCGATGAGCGATCGGTTTGGTTTGGAATGGAGCCGCCACTGAAGCTGAACAGCTGACAAATGAATATGAACGTTTGCTCTGATTTGCTTTGGTTTTGTCCCTTGTTTGCCCCCTTTGGATATGAACTGTATATAATTAATTGCACAAAGAAGAAAAGATTGTGTGGTTGATTGTGATGGTGAATGGTGGCTGGATTTGACGGCTGTGAGCCTCGACAGTCGTCCCAGCATGGACTTGTTGTCTTGTCATGGACGTAAACGCACAGCTCGCTTGATCATTTTGACATCAACGATAAAAAAATAAAAAAAATCCAATCATTCTGTCCAGCAGAAGGTTCCGCGTCTTTGGAAGAGCTTCTGGCTCCCTGCTCGGCTGGGCCGCAGTATGTCTGCCTGCCTCTGGGGGCAGCTCACCTGGGCCCTGGGCCTCCTGGTGCTTTGACTCTGGACCCCGTGGGAAACTCCTTGGCTGCTGCTACTGCTGCTGCTGGTTGTCTGCCAGCTGCTTCTGCTGGAGGCCTTGGCTCTCAGGAGCTCAGCGTGTCAGGCTGAGCTTTGGCTGCTTTTCTAAATGACGAGAAACCTACTGAACCTGACCTAGGGTCAACTGCTGTACTACTAGGATACTACGCAATACGATACTATACTTTACTACATACTGGTGCTACGTCCGCATGTAGCGTATATTTTGGGTGGGAGGCGTCAATTGAAAGACGATACGTGGGGGACGTGTCACCGGCTGTGTTTCCATCGCCCCTAGAATTGCGCATTACCTAAATATGGCAATAAAAAAAAAACTGGTGATGGACACAGCTCAACTTGGAAAAACCGGGAATTTTACGGGAATTACCACTTCACACCATTCAACGGAAACACCTGCAAATCGCAACTGTACTTTGTCGAAATTTTTAGAAATAATGCTTTTATTTTGTGAAAAACTGTGATGGAAACGCAGCTTGTGACTGATATTGGAGACAGGTTAAGGTTTACATATTTAATGAGTTCCAGTTTTTAAAGTTGCTGCGATGTCTTGTGTTTGAGGAACTACTTTCACCTTTAAATGTTTGTGGCTACTCAGCAACCTTTATTCCTCGCAGTGCTTTATCACCCCCATTGTGGTGGTGTTAACAGGGCAACGGTAGGGTGCAACTGTATGACAAAGCTGTTTGCTCATTTTGGAATGCGCTCTATGGCGGAAAAAAATGAAAATGCAATCATGCATTCATTATTCGATATTATTTGTTCAAGAGTCACATTTCTGGATTTAAAAGAGGGGTCTTCAGAACGTCGACCACAAAGTTTTGCGATCCAAATGACTTGGAATTTGTGACCAGGCCCTTGCGTGACTCAAGTCCTACCTCTCTGTCCAACAGGAAATAATATCCTGTGATTGACATTGTCAGATCCCCTTATTTTGATGGACCTGTATTTAGTATCTACTATCAGGACCATGTGATGTCTCCATGGAGACGATAATCAGTCACGGAACTGCGTAGGACCCACAGAGTGACAAAGTGTGCTGCTTTTGCAGCAGAAAAACAAGAAAATGGGACAAAAAAAATTGTTTCCTGTCCACAACGTGGCCGCAGTGCAACGTGTGGTGAGGCGCCGGTCGTGTCGCGACTGAGCCAGACTGATTTGAACATATTTTAATTGATCATTTGCATGCATTTCCTGCAAAATCACACCCAAATCACCCTCATTAGAAACAATGCCTTACTCTCACTCAACACTGCACCGACTTCCACACAGGCGTAAACAATGCCTGCAAAGACCAGGTGGTGTTTCTGCCGCGGCCTGTGCAGACTCTTATGAGGTGTGAATGATCTTGAAATGCACCGGATGATATGACAGGCCAAGTTTTTTTGGTTCATCAAATGAAAGCACTCATTCTCATTTTTCTACAGACCTGAAATGGTGCAAGATGCACTTACTCGATCACACACAAAACAAGTTGACCAACCGTCACACTCAGCCTCAGTGACTCTTAACTACGGCCGCCTCAGACTGTGTGTGAGCGGTCGGTTGCAGCCTCTGGCCTTTTTCAGCAGGAAGCTCTGCGACAGTGAAAGGAAGTCCAGCACTTTGGACCGGGAGCTCGTGGGGTTTTTCTTCGCCGTCCGTCACTTCTGCTTCCCGCTGGAGGGCCACCGGTTCACAGCTTTCATAGACCACAAGCAGCTGACGTTTGCCACGGGCGAGTTTTCGTAAAGCCGCGATCGGGTCGACAACAGCGTCAGCTCTCATCCATTTCAGAATCTACCAACGACATCCAGCACGAGGCCGGTGAGGACAACTTTGTGGCTGACGGCCTTGTCCAGGGTCTAGCGAGGTCCGTCCACTTGGACCAGGCCGTGAATTCTGAGGCTCGAGCCTACCGGCGGATCTCCTTACAGCGCTGAATATGGAGGATGTGGTGTTTGACAAGTACCCTACTCTATGTTTCCACCCGCCGGCCATGTCCAATGTGGCCTCCTGGCTGGAGGCGGCAGTTCTTCAACAGCATCCACAGTCTTTCTCAACTGGGGGTGAGGGCCCTTTGCAAAGGTGTCAGGAACCAAGTCCGTCTGGCCCAGGCCTTCAGAGGGAAGTCAGGGCCACATGAAGGTGACACACTAAGGCCTCCTTGGCACATTTCTAGGTACCAGCGAGGCGTTTTTGACCATGTGAGTGTGGACTTGGTGGACCCCCTTGACCGCTCCTGTGGTTTTTGCGTGGTTTCGCTGGGGCTACAGGTGGCAAGCCAGAGTGAATCTCGATAGACCTTCTCAAGCCTGATCATGTAACCCAGCCCCCAACGTTGGGCTCCATCTGCTACGGCTTCTGGACCTGCAGCAGGCCCTTTCTCTGGTCCTGATCCAGTTGTGGCCCACGCTATAGCACTTCTGGGACCCCCCTTCTGTTAAGTGCATCTGTTATGGCTGTTTGGTACGGTGACTATTTCATGGACTGTTTGATTTTGTGTTTTTTTTGGTGGTTCTTTGTTATGCACAGGTTCTGTCTGTTTTGGAGGTGAATGCTACCGTGCCCTGTGTGGTGACACACATATAGACTGATAGACATTCACCGGCTGAACTTTATTGTGAAAAAAAAAGATGTTGAGAGTTGGTTGAGTGGTTCAGGGCTGACACTTAATCTTTTGGTGACCTCGATGACTCTCTGTCTGTTGACTTCGAGCCCTTTCTATCCTCCTGTTTACCGCCACTAAATTAGAAATGTTTCTGCTCCAGCGCCATCAAATTAAATCAAGGCCAGTGGAGTTGTCAGATACCAACCATGAACTTTTTTGTGTGTGTCTTTTTTAATATTGGCAGAAAATGCCGTTTAAGAGCGCATACCCCATACAGAGATGCAAAAATCTACTCTGACTTTGACATTTTGCCACAGCAAAACATTTAATTACGAGTGAGTTTTACTTTGATGTCAAAGGTTTCGCAAATCAAAACGGCTTTTCTTGTCAAAAGCTTTCTTTGTTCCTTGTTAGCCTGGAAATGAAAGGGGGAACTAAAAATCAGAATTTTCACTGACGGTGGAGACACTGCTGTGTTGACGGCTGAACCTCCCCATTTCCTCCTGAAAACACTGAGAAAAGGAGAAGGGTGCGGCGTGAATGATGATGATGACCGTTTGTTTTTCTTATCACTTAATGTACATTTGCAACGCGCACCAGTGCTAATTACTTGTCATAAGCGCCATGTTAGCCGAGTTACAATGGCTGACACTTAGTAGAAATACTGAACTTGTTGAAGTGAATAAAAAATATAAATAAATAAATCGGTAAGCTGGTCAAGATAAGCAGGGCTGTCACATGATTATTTTTAATTGAGAATAATCTTTCCATAGTTGACCATGATTAATCGCGTCTTGATTTGCATGTTTAAAATTCTGTTAATTTTTCCTTTGTCCATTTTCACGTGAAGCACTTCTTACTGAGCGTATCAACTGAGAACCAATTTGAGAGTATTTTCACTTTGAGCTTTTCTATTATTTCTTTCAAAACAGTGCACTTAGACCCACTTATTACATATGAATGCTGTTGAATGAAAGAAAACACGACCGATTTCACGAAACCTAAACAAAGGGGGTGTCAAGAACACTTTCCTTCTTCAATGTTAGCACAAAGAACCACAAGGAAGAAGGAAAACTATTTCTGTCCTATGCTGAATAAATGCGATCTGCTCCAAAAGCAAAAGGGAGAGTTTAAAATTTGCCCTTGCAGCAGAGCGCTGGGCTGCCTGAGTATTGTTGGCACGACAAGACAAGTCCCGGCCAGTATATCACGTCCTGGGGGGGATGGAGGGTGCCAGTGAAAGCCGATTGCGGCCGCTATGTGTCTGAATGTGCCACGAGGGCAGGATGTAACATAGCCGTGGCTGCATTTGGGCTGACAAAAAAAAAAGCAAGACAATAAAACACTTTGGCTGCGCAGGTCATTCAGGGACGGCAGGGGACTCAGCGGTGGCTGGCGAGCCGCCTATTGAGGACCACTGGTGTAGGTGGTTGCTAAAAACCGTCACTGCAGTGTGAATTGCACTCAATAAACGCAGTTGACATGAGCAGGATGCAGTGTGGAATCCTGGCGCTACAGTTTGAGGAGCTGACTGGAAGGACGAGAGGCTCAAGATTAAAATGTGATTAAAAAAATGAGGCCTTGGTGTCCCATCGCAATCAATGTGTTGTAGCCGTAGCACGCGCACACACACACACGCACACGCACACACACACACACACACACACACACACACACTATGATTTACAATGTAACCAAACTGCTACTACTATGACTACTCAGTACTAATTTGCAGCTAAATGTGGACGCGCACCTGCAAAAATCCAAACCTTCCATTTGGGAATTTTCATCGACTTCCTGCCACGTTAAATATTTACTGCAGAGTGGATAGATGGTGCAAATAAATATATCTCTGAGCAGTGGCACCCCCCCATTCTGAATGAACCTTTCAGCGGATGAACATAAAGCGATGCTTCCATCGCGATCCCCTCTTTTTATGATAATAATTTTTATTTATAACTCAAAGTGCAGTTTTTGTGCCTCTGTTTCAGTCTCGCTCTCTCATTTGAGTTTGCGTGAAAGTTTCTCAAACGTCGGCTAGCTGAAAAATGGCAGTATTGATTTTGGAAAACAGCTGAGATTTTTATTTATTTATTTATTTATTTTTTACCTCTTTAGTTTCCAAGGCAACTTGTTCTTGCACTTGATCAAATTCTCCACTTAATGTGGAGCCAGTCCAAATTTATTCAATTATTCTTAGCCGGCCCGACCCGAATCCCAATTCAAATGTGCAACTTGCATTGCAATGGTTGTAAAAACGTTCCTCATATTAGGCAGCACGTCTCACACTAAATGCCTTTAAACACCTGAAGAAATGTCCGTCAATAGAAATGCAAAACATTTCGAATGTACATTATCTTACATTATCGTAAGAAATGGAGCTGGTTGGATAATTGAATCACTTTAATAGGTAGACCTATTCAGCAATGTTCTGCAAATATCTAACAAGGCAGACATGGCAGCAGCTCACCGCCTCTTCAGTCATCGCGACAACCTGCTGAACTTCAAGCAGCAATTTAAAGAGAAAAGAGAGGTGATTTCAGTGACTTTGATGGCCAGAGTATTTCAAAAGTGCCGCTGTAATTGGATTCTACCATTCGCAGAGAACCATCGCCTTGTTAATTCCTGCCAGTGTCTTGTTGATGCCAGAGGGCAGACGAGCGGAGCCGGAACATGGAAGACCGGGACGGCAGGAAAGTGGTTCCAGGTTGCAGGATCTCGCCTCCATACTTCCAGAGGACAACGCGTCGCGTCGCCTCATTCTCAACCTCATTTCTGGAACACGACAATGATTTTGAGTGTTTTCCCGAGTCACTCGCCACTCACGGAACTCGTTCACTGGAGTTGACTCACTCCTTTGCTAGCATGCAAATACAGACCAAAGGTTTCCAAAGTGTGTTTCCACCATTTCCTGGAAGAGATGTGATGCAGTTGTGAAGGAACCAGCATGGCTGACTGGTACCGCTCTCGAGTCCCTGGTCTACCTACCTTTTTTTTTTGGAGATGTTTGCCTCTCTTTTCCCAACCGCGTCTTCACACGAGTTTCCACTCCAGTGGCAGAAACTAACATATGCTCGTTAGGAGTTCTAACCACTCAGAACACAACACGCACGTCACTCAGGTTCTGCTTTTAGGGCTGATTTAAGATTCAGCATCCCGCTCAAGGATACTTTAATATTGCAACAGCAGGCATTTGGGATCGAACCGCTGATCAGAGCACGACTGCCCTCCTCTTAACGCAGCACTCGGCCAACTGTCACTCCAATTTTCACAGCTGTCTACTTCCAGACTCGAAAATAGAATCACCCTCAGACTGTTCTTTCTTAGATTAATTCCTACTCTATTCTGTGTTTATAGTATTGATATAATCTCTCAATAATGCTGATTAATTTATAGCGGCATAAAGATAATCCATCCATCCATTTTCAACACCTGCTTCCTCCTGCACTGAGGGTCTCGGGGCTCTGCTGGAGCCTCTCCCAGGTGTCAGAGGGTGAAGGCAGGGTGACACCCTGGACAAGTCGCCAGTACATCGCAGGGCCACAGAGAGACAAACAAAGACAAGCAACAATTCACACTCACTCACACACCTGGAGTCAATTCAGAGCTTCCCAGTTCACCTCACATGCTTGTTTTTGGACTGTGGGAGGAAGCTGGAGAACCCAGAGAGAACCCAGCAGACACAGGGAGATTCATGCAAACCCCCCCAACACAGAAAAGTCCCGGAATCGAACCCACAACCTTCCTGCTGCGAGGCAACAGCACTAAAATAATACATTTTGACCAATATCTTCTCAGTGCGTTTGTCTCATTTGTTCACAATTTATTCTGCAACATTGATTCTTCTTCACTTGAGTGAACAAAGGCTTGGACAGAGGTTGGCCTGTATTTTAACCTTTACTAGGCTGGTTTTCATTTTAAAATAAATTCACTACCAATGTGGCCACTATGTCAGCAAACCTGATAGGCGATTGCAAACTGCTGCCCGACTCCTGAGGCTCTCTCCAGACTGAAGCAGAGGCCTCCTGCTCTCTGGGGGAGGATGCCTCCGCTGGCGCTGGCACTGTTCTCTCCCCTCCAGCGCTGGCTCTGTGTCACTTGTCTGCACTCACCACCACCACTTTATTTACTTTATTTATTGTCCGTGCGAATGAAGGTGCATGAAATCCCGCCTGCACTGACAGTCTCTCTCTCTCTCTCTCTCTCTCTCTCTCTCTCTCTCTCTCTCTCTCTCTCTCTCTCTCTCTCTCTCTCTCTCTCTCTCTCTCTCTCTCTCTCTCTCTCTCTCTCTCCAGCACAGGCAACAACCTGAATTCCATTGACCATATTAACCTCTTTTAGAGCACACAATGGACTCAGCAAACAATTTCAACAGGTAACGCTCAACTCCACTTGAGTACCAGCAAATAACGGCCAAACACACACACACACACACACACACACACACACACACACACCCGCACACACCCACACACACCATTGACTTCCCCTCTGTCCACACCACTATAGGTGTTGATTACAGATCAAACAAACCCAGGATTGCTTTTGGAGCAAATATCTGATTTGAACCAGAGCTGAACTGAAAAGAGACACCGAAGAGGCAACAGGAGCTTAAAAGGAAGTTGTACCGCCTCATGGACAGTCCGTCCATCTTACCAGAGGCACTTAAACCAGTAATCACGAAGTGTTTCGAGAAACTGGTCTTCATCAAGTCCAATAATGAGGGTACGATGTTAAGCAAAACCAGTAGCAGTGGTCAACTGAATGCACAGCCCCAGGTCATCCTGGTCAAGTGTTACTCAAGTAAAAGGGAAAGTAACTTGAGTTAAAGTACAGGAATACTTGCATTTAACTATACTCAAGTATTCAAAGGGAGGCTGGAATGAACAGCTTCATCTCAAGCGGCTGCCAATGACTTGCGGTGGACGGTTGGAATGGATCGTGTTTCCGCTCTTAACTGAAGGTTACCTGCGGGTTCAGCGCCAGAGCCAAGATTGAGCAATGTGAGCATCACAAGAACACAGCAGATGTGAATGAACATAGTTCATGATGTCCTAAGGTGTAAGCAGTTGTCATTGTTGTATTAGACAATGTCTGCAATTCATCTCTCAACTCAATGTGTGTGGGCCAGCTTACCACTGACTCGGACTATTAAGGATGCTTTTTAATCAGTTCCTAACCCGTCTGGGCGCCTCAGATCACAGATGTGAGCATCATCTTCACACTTACAGGCCGGTCTTCCAAAGGGGAAAAAAAGTCTCAACCAAGGAAGTCGCCGTGCCCTCTTTGCTAGGATGTTCTGATTGGCCAGACTGAGTTGTATCCTGTGTAGGCTTAGATGAACTCGCTGATGTTGTTTGTTCATATGCAGCTTTCTGCAGGGATATGCTAATACCCAGTAAGAGGGTTAAAATCTATCACAACAACAAGCGATGGGTTAATAAATCTGTTATGTCTGCTATAGGAGAATGGAAATTAGCATTTGAATGCGGGGATGCTACAGACTTACATCCAGCCGCCCAACAGTTTAGAATAGACTGCTTAAAGGAAAAGGGGAGCCATAAAATCACAATGGAGAACAAAACGAGACCAAAACCCAAACTAAATTCCATTCCTTTGTCTTTAGTTTGTGTGTGCTATGAAGTCTTATGTCCACAGAGTCCATAAGGCCGTGAGGACAAAGACAAAATGCAACAGGAAGAGCTTTGTGTCTGCCGCTATCACTCTTTCAAATAACTCCTAGTCCACTTCTTCATTTTTGCAAACAGAAATAAACCTAATTATTTTACATATGTTGATTGGGCCTTCAACTGATCAGTGCACCATGTGAGTACTTGCCCACATCTTTGTTTTGTTTTCTAGATTTCTCTCTGTTGTACTGCACTGTGCTGCCAATGCATAACGCTGAAGCCCATTCCTGTGACTGCGGAAGACATCTACCTTTGGGTAAAAATAAAGTCACCTTGAACCTTGAACATGAAACGCACAGCAGATAATTGTTTGAAAAGTCTGAAGATGCTACTGCGGTGAAAACAAATTCTTTATAAATTCACAAACATTTCTTTTCCACCGTCGTGAATGAATTCTTTTATGCTGTGGCCACAGTGTTTTATTGTTGCTGTTAAAGTCATTTAGCCTCTCTCTGATTGGCCTACCCTTTAGGGTACCCTTATTTTAAGGCATTCATTTAGGCACTCATTTCGATTGAAAGTTGCTAAAATGTCATATTGAATGCAGGGCAACAGCAGCAAAAAAAAAAAAAAAAAAAAAAAAAAACGTGGACGAGATTTGACGAGAATTACGGTTTACGCGCTTCACACCATTTAACGGAAACACCTGCAAATTGCAATTGTGCTTTGTTGAAATTTTAGAAATATTGTTTTTATATAACACTGTCATGGAAATGCAACTGTTGACGGATTGTCTGCGCACCTGCTCGACCGTCTGAAGATCGCTCTTCAACATTCCGGGGCGAGCCTACAACACTGCTCTGCCATTTTCAGGAGTATCAACAGAAACTGCATTCTGTGGTATGGCGAGCGAGGTGGCTGAGAATGATGCACACAGACGTGACGGATCAGGCGGACAGGGCAGAGAGCAGCAGCAAGAGGAAAGAGGGTCGAGTGGGTGCAGGGGGGCGTCGGTGGCGAAGTCTGTGATTTAGAGGTGGTGCAACTCTGAGCACATCACCGTTAAAGACATTGATCAGGTAGCTGTTAAAATGAGGCCCCGCTATTTACCCAAGGAGTTCAGTCACTCCACAGTGGCGACCGTCTGCATTCCCTCCATCTGCTAACGGCAAAGCAGCCTGTGATGTCATTCACTCTGTGATCAGCAGGCAGCAGACACGCAACCCTGAAGCCTTTCCACTGATCTCCATGGACTTCAATCAAGTCTCCCTGTCCTGCACTCTGCCTAATTTCATCCAGTACGTCACATGCAACACCTGAGACCTGACATGACACAACTGTGTGCGAATCAGAGGAAAAACCAACCGGGGTCCCCAGAGCCAGCAAGCAGCAGATCCACACGATACCACGTAACTCTGGGAGCACGGCCCACATGGTTGAATGTCTTCACCAAGTCCACAAATCACACGAGACAGGTTGGACAAATTGGAGTCTGCTGGTGGTGTAGACCTCATCTCCATGTCCCCACAGCACCCTTTGGAGATCAGGCCAAGGTACGAGGTACAATCTCCAGGATGTGAGACACATGTTGGATTACTTCAGAAAGTGATAATGGAGCGAGAAGACACAAGTTTTCCCACCAATTTGCAGGTCCTCAATAACAACTTACACACACACTACAGGAGTAATATTGCTCGCAGTGCACAAGACTGGGACTTGGGATCAGGGTCAGTGTGCAACTCTTGTCACTCCACCCTTGGTGAGCCCTAGTTGCTAGTTACTAGTTGGAAAGCCACTGGTTCTGAGAAGTGGTGGTGTTGAGTATTGATACATTTTGACACTTTTTTTTTTTTTCGTTACGTTTTTGTTTTTTTTATGGTAAAGTAAATCCAGTTGATAAGTCAGTAACCTCTGAAAGGCGTCAAGTATTTATTAATTCAAACTGTGGAACTTCATTACTTTGTTTTGAGGGGAGAAACTTTTAAGATGTTACCTAATGAAGAAGTTTTTTACATTTGTTTAAAAAAAAAAGTGACTGTTGTGTATTATATCACTTTTAAAGTTTTTTTCTTATTCTATTTATTTCTTGTAAGCAGTTGCCTTGGATTCTCCCAGCATGATTGTTGAATCCCATTCTGTTGTAAGCAGATTTTTCTCACCAAAAAGATCATTATGTGGTTGTGTTGTGTTGTTTAGGTGGTTAATTGTTGTCCATTGGTTTGTGTTGTTGTTTTGAGGAGGAGAGGTGACATGTTAAAAAAAAAAAGATGCGACTCTCGTAGTGTAAAATATCACAGCATAAACACAACTACATGTTTCCTTTATATTGTTAGTCATTTTTATGTGTTAAAAAAAAATCTGCTTAGCCTAGTTGTGTGTAGCCCAACTGATATAACTAAGTCAAGTAAATCTGTTATTATTATTTTTCAGTTCTTTAAAGTGTATGCTTGTTTTCAATGAGCACTTGCCTGATGCTGCTACAGAGACCTGCACGCTCCTCAGAGAGTAGTGGGTGTGTGCAGGGTGGGAGATTATATTTTCTTAGCCCAGATATTATCTGATCTACTCTCTCTGTGTGTCTGTGTGTGTGAATACATGCATACATTCATGCCTGAGGCCAGACTCCTGTCCTGTAGATAAGTGTTTGACCCATCGGCTCCCGTCTCTCTCGCAGCAAGGCAGCAGCTCCTCGTTGCCTGCGTGCGGTTGAAAGAAAAAAAAAAAAAAATCATTCAGCAGGAGATGAAACATCTCATCATCGCTCCTCTGCTGCCTGTGAAGTAGGGGGCTGATAAGAGCCCATGTTGGGCTGCTGTGTGGGATTTAAGGCAGTCTCTCCACAATCCTGAGGAACATTTTAGAGACACACTCATTAGCATGCTAAGCTGTGAGTCTTTTTGTGGCCCCAGACTTCAATCGTCTTGTATTGAATGGGAAAAAAAATCATCTCCAGCTCATTTTCTTCCTTTTTCGGCACTTGAGCGCTGGTCATTGGCTGACCTTTCCTCTTTGAACACATATCTGAGGAGGCATGTAATGTTGGTGACCCAGCGAACCCACGACTTGCCTTCCACTGCTTGGCGAGGTACTGTAAGTGCAGGCGGGATTTCATGCACCTTCATTCGCACGGACACTTTGATCTGTGGTTCAGTGGGATTCTCATTGCTGGTATCCGGTTACCAGGTGTCCATGCAGTCAGTCTTTTTTTTTGTTGTAGTTATTGTGGAACATGGACATATTGCAAGCACGCTGCAGAAATCGTGCACTTTATCATGAAATCACTGGTTACTTAAGTCACTCCATCATAACATTTATAAGCATGTGAGCGAGTGAAGTGAAGGTTGACGCGGCCGCCTGGTAATGAGCCTCAGCTTCTGTCTCAGGTTAAGTGCTATAAAATATTGTGTTATGTCATATGTGGCTGTAAGAGAGAGAGAGAGAGAGAGAGGGAGAGAGAGAGAGAGAGAGACAGAGAGAGAGAGAGAGGAGTGGGCTGACTGTCACTGGGGATATTGATGGAACAGATGTTCATTACCCATTTGCCTTTTGAATATGCAAATCTGAAGAACCACTTACATTTCACACTTACAGCTATAAAATTCCAACCAAATGCATCTTCTGTTTGCTTGATGTGGCCCCTGACTCTGCACATTACATGTGGGATAACTGTTCAACCCCTACTGATAGGTCGTAACCTATATTGCACATACTGAATTACACATACCGGATTAGTCAAAATGATCATCTTAATTCAACAGACAACAAGGCTTTAAAAGAAATGCTATACTGGACAGTGCAAACATGTTGCATTGTTAACAGTGCAAATGCATACTGAAAAAGACAAATGTGTCCGTCAAACAAACGTACAATCGCTGCCTCAGCCAGCTGTGTTTTGCAGTCAAAACGAAAGGAAGAGCTGCGACTACTCACCGTTTGGTGTAAAAGCTAAAAGACTGACTGGGCCTCGACCACCTGCTGTTGGGAGAGCTATCTGTTTAGGTTTGTTTTTTTTTCCCCCTTTACCAACAAATAGGATGCTGCGGCACAAAGAGGATAAATGGAGAGGTTTTAGTGAGAGTAAATCTACTGGCCGCAGTGGGACGGAGGGGCCTGTTGTGGGCCATGGAGGCTTAATAGCGTGATTTTAGTGAAAGAAAAGCCAAATGGATTATTTAGTGGATGATCTTCTCACTTCCCACCGCCACGTCCAAAGCCTCTTGTGTGTTTTTTAAAAGCGCTCGCAAGCGAGGCATCGGAAAAAGGAAAACGTGTTGTTACCACAACACCAGAAATTGTGTTGCTCAATTTTGATCAGGCAAATGTTAAACTTGGAGCTTCCTTCCGTCCTTCACTGGAAAAGTACAGAATTGAATACGGGCATTTTAGCGACTCATCAGAATGAAATTGATCTAATAAAAAACAGACTGTGAGTCAGACGGAGAGACATAGTGAAGAAGGAAGTGGCTTCGCTGCATTCACGTGTTCTGACTATAACCTGTGCAAGTTTACTGCAAACGCTAGTACGACAAGTGCAGGGAGAGTTTCTGTTCATTCGTTATTACAGTCTAGTAAATTAGGAAATCGTAAATGTCTGCATGTTGAGTTATTTTGGGGAGCGCATTGAAAACCTTTGCATCACCATTTCAAACAGCATCCATCCATCCATCCCAGAGCCAAGGTTCCTAGAGCTCACCCCAGTTCTCTCAGGGTAGAGGTTGGCATCATGTTATAAACGATATAAATGTTAAAATAAAGGCTCAAATGGCCATGGTGAATATTTTTTTTTTTTTTGCAATTATAAGACAATATGGTGTCAACATCCAATAAGCGCGATATTAATAAATCTCAGGTAATGGCCCATTATTGCAACTAATGGAATGACGTCTGATCTGTTTGGCTTCAGGTTTGCCGCTTGCAGTCAGACACACTTTAATTGACCAACAAAAGGAGAGAATACCCACAGGATTGGTAGAAAAATGAATGAATTCATTACAGAAGGAAACTAAAAATATTCTTGTGTAACAGCTAAACTTGACAGTATAAAAATCAATCAATGTTTAAACCAAAAGGAAGCTTCAAGTCACCAAGGCAACCATTTTAGGGACAGATCAGTAAAAATAAAATGTATCATTCTGCCTCACAGGTGTTCTAATTACTTCACAGCAAATCTCAAGGTCCTAAGGTTGTGCAGCAGGGGGCCTCACCTTTGATCCAAATCACCTGATGAGTTCAAGATGTTTTGAGAAACCAGAGGAGCATGGGATAAAAAGAGTGTACATTCTAATATGAAGAATAATTAAGAATAATTAACACAGATAAACTGTTAATGGGACAAATGAAGGGGCAGTTTTCAGATGAATTTGACTCCTGCACACATCTAAACTTCTTCGAAACATCTAAAATTCTTCAGTTTCCCAAAAAATATGTCGAGACAAAAAGTCACAAACCTGCCAAACAGATTATTTGCGCTATAAAAAAAACACCCAACTTCACAATCGTTTTTTTCTTGCAAAAAGAGTGTTTTGTCCGGTTTTCACGTGGCATGTTTTGCCACCGCAGTCAGTCCAGGCAAAGTCCAGGAGAAGTCACAGAGAATGAGCAGGACTCGCGCTTCCTTCCGGCTTCTCTGAGCAGCAGGAGGCTGCTGAAGGCATGTCACATTCCCTTTCTTGCCAGGTGCACAACTTCAGAAAAATGTGCCAGAGCAGGACTGATGACAAGAGAGGAAGTTGAGGGAGGTGTTGCTCTAAGCCTCGCTCATTAATGCCAAACACTGACAGACGGCTGCTACACGCTGGCCTGCTGCTGGAGGCCACAACTGTTCAGAGTGCCAGACGCTTCCTCACTGAATCAACTTGTCGGGACGCTGCAGTGGCCACACTTTTCCTCCTCCATCACGCCCGTGTTGAACCACAAACTGGCTTAGACTTTCTCATGGACATAAGATGTATGGTAACACTTTATAATAAGTCCGCACTGTTAAGCATTAATAAACGCTGAATGCGTCATTTATAAATGATGTTTCTGACATAAATACTCATAAAAAGCATGATATACATACATGATCATGTATGACCACTCGTGACAATGTTTATAAATCAAGTGGTTGGATCAGTGTTGCTCACAGAATAGCAGCTCCTCTAGACGAGCGCACACAGGAGCTGCAGGTGGGGGTGCAGTGGTGAAAACATGCAGCTGGCATTTCAACTTGCCCTTTCAGTGTCAAAGCCAATATAGTGGTTTCAAGAAGGAACTGACTATTATTGCATAGTGCTTTAGGCAGAGGACACTGTGTTCTAGGTACATGTGACTTGACTGTGGCTCTGCGGCTTCACAAAGTGGGTCCAGATTCTGCTGCTGCTCCTGATCCTTCCTTTAATCCTTCTTTCTCACTGTTTTCTGGGCCTCCTGCTGAAGCTGACCCAACACTTGCACCATCATTTTGCCTCTTCGACTTGTTCCCAAGAGTTGTCAAATAATGACGTGCCCGTGTTCTAAACCTTCTTTTATTCTTTTCGCTCTTGGATTTAGCCGGAGCTGATGGTTCATGTGCTCCCAGCCGGGGGTGAAGTGCTGGATGAAGGTTTTTACAGTCGAACTCAGCGGATCCCTGATCCCCGTTTTGTTGGATATTTTATTGGAGAGATTTTGTGATTGAATTTTTCTTCAAAGAGTGTGGATGACACCAACTTTTCCACTTGTCCAACTTGTCCAATGATACGTGCAGGCCATTTTCACTAGGCTCTGTCATACACCTACTGTATGCAGCAAATTGTGATGACCTTTATTGTCCTCTGACCTGATGCAAAACACATTGGGAACATCCTGCATGAACAATTGCACAAAACAGAGGAGGAGATCCGAGTTCTTCTGCATGGGCTCCTCTGCTGCTCTGTCAAATCCAAAATGCTAATTCAAACTACTTCAGCTTACACATAAAGTGCTAATTGGCTAAGCACTATCGGCTCTGAAGGAGCTTATAGTGTCTTATGAAGCAACTAAGACTTGCAAGATGCATGAGTGCGTCTGGTCCCATAGTCTCCATTAGGGGAATAAAAACCAGGGCATTAAGTTAGCTCACTAATCTCTGAAAAATCTCAGAGTCCAGGAGGCAATAAGCTCACGAGTGTCATTACTTTCCTCATCTTACCGAGGGCTGTGCTGTACATGGTGCTTGTTTCTTCGCCTTTATGTGTATGAATTCCGATCATCCATGTTTGTAACTGTACAGCATGGAAGCTAATATAATACTAATACTAGATATTAGTGTTGTAGTCGAGACTAGAGAGTATATGGGGATTGAGACCAGACCAAGACTTTATATATCAAAGAAAAATAACAACAAAAGAGAAAAAAAATGACCAGTATCTTTTTTTGAATTCACGTTTGCTTCAAAATAAAACAGCAACAGCTTTTCAGCAAGGTGCCTTTCAATCATTTTCTTGCACATTTTCAAAAAAAACCCCAACAATTTTGCTTCATAAAATTAAAAAATAAATGAACTAGGAATAAGTTGGTGTCACTCTGGGTGTCACCAACAGAGCGTAAAACAGCCGCTGCTGGATTATTTTCTGTTACTATGGTGTCATTACAGTGTTGGCTGAGTCTCCACTGGTCTGGATCAAAAATTCCCAGTTTGCGCAGTCCAAGACCAAGGCGAGACCCAGTAAAAATGCCTCCGAGTCCGAGACCAGACCGAGACCCTTAAGAAGTGGCCTCGAGATTGATCTTGAGAACTAGACCAATCTTGAGTACTGCAAGACTATTAGATATAATATAATCTTGTAATACATTGGTAGGTTATATTTGGAAAAAAAAATACCCAGGTTTATCTTAATAAAACAAGGAATCTGAGTTATAATCAATGCAAGAGCATAAAGTCCTACAGTTCCAAAGTATTTTGATTGGACGTGACTGCTAACATACGATATAACAACACTGGCACTAATATGCGCCAGCACATGTATCATTCTGCCTCACAGGTGTTCTAATTACTCCACAGCAAATCCCAAGGTCCCAAGGTTGTGCAGCAGGGGGCCTCACATATTTAGCATAACAAGACGCACCGCGTGACGCTCAGTTGTGTAGCTGGCTGTGTTCACCGTGTTGTCAGATTACCAGGAGGCAAGACTGGCAGGTGCAGCAAGACCGCTCGCTGCAGAGTCGAAACCAATCTCATCTTCACACTGATGTTTTTTAATATCAAGTTCAAACACAGACACGAGAAGAATCGGCAGCGCCTGCGGCTGGGGGGGGTCTGTCAACATTGAATGTGAAGCGCTGCAGCCAGTTTTCCAGTTATTAATAATGGCAAATCTTTTCTGACCACTGTGATGGCAAATCTGAAACAGTTGCTGTGTTACTTGAGAATAGATCTTGAATAGATCTTGAATAGATCTTGAATAGATCTTGAGTAAACTGGTACTTTGCCTCTGGCAGTTGAGGTAGATCGATTTAAAGGTATTTTAGAGGAACAATGTTTTTTGGGGGGACCTTAAAGTGAAGTATGAATTTTATTTTGTGTTTCATTGTCATTGTACAGCAGCGACTTGAGAGTCTCTTTTTCAAAGGATTCACTTGAAAAGTTATCTTTGGTTGTCTGAAGCAGCTATGTTGAACTGGCTTTTCAAAAAGGACAATATCATCGGCAAATAAGACAGAGAACTTTACTTCTGTGAAGGTTCTCGGTCGTGCGGGTCATCTTCAGGTGGAAGGGTTGAGTTAGGGAAACTGGACTTGTTCTTGTGATCTTGAAGACGCCTCCCATCCAAAAGTTCAGAACTGAACCAGCCTTTTGAATGAGAGGCGTCTTCAAGATCACAAGAACAAGTCCAGTTTCCCTAACTCAACCCTTCTACCAGAACATTACTTGCATCAAAATTGTCATGAGTGCTTCAGCTTTTTTTTTTTTTTTTTTTTTTTAGTTCTTCTAAACGATGATAAGATATTTCCAGCTGAATAAATATCTCGTCTTGTTTGACTGGCATGTGCGCATTATGTGTCCCTGATGTACTGTACGTTGTCTGGACGGAGTCCGTGGAGGTTACTGCTGAAGGACAAGAATGTTTGTTGCAATTTTCTATTCACAGTGTCTCACATCTCACCAGAGGAACCAGAGGGACACTGGTGCATCATGAACCCCTCTGTCTGTATACTCTGACACAGCATTTCTGTTCTGGACTTCATGGAGCTGACGTCTGGATAGGGAGGGTGGGCTCTGACTGTTAGGGCCTGAATCAGTCAAGGTTTGCACGTGGATAAGCTGACACAAATATCATTACACGCGCTATCGGCTCCTGAATGATCTACTAAAGGGGCTGCAATGAGGGTTGCGACCATCAGCACTGAGCACGTTCTAGCTAAATGAATAGGCAGATACCGGCGTTTCTCACAGAATGCACAAAATATTAGCCAGAGAGGATACAAATCGATTATTCAGTGGTTGAACTGTGATCTACCAAAACTGCTACCGTTTGTTTGCAGATGATATTTTTGTGTTTTTGTCTAGACCACCCACGACACGCAAACTGAGAAGACGCGCAAGTCCAGTTCATAATTTAGCGCCCTTTATATTTCGATCCTCAGTCTGCATTTCGCGGACTGTAGGCTGGCAGAGGCGGCGTGGTGACTCACGCTGCACCCTGTGCAAAGCTCAGAAAGAAAGAGCCCATCACAGGATTTACTCATCATTAAACGCTCTCACTCAGCGAGAGTTCTACTCTTCAATGGGTGATGTGCCAGCAGCTTTTGCAGTTTGGGGACACGGAGATCAGACAGGAGCTGAGGCATGAGCTGTCCTCATCCAAGAATGATAATAATGATAGAGTCGGAGTGACGGTTGGTGGGAAAAGCTGCGGTGAAGAGTAATTCCATGTGCTCGCATTGTGTTCTTCATTGTATTCCAACCACATATTTTGTTTTTTTTTATTGATTCCATTCAATGCGGAACACATATTAACAGAAATAATACTGAAATGGTGCCCAACAACATCAAGAGTCCTGCGTATCTGCACAATTGTTTTCCCTTTAGTTAGTGGCAGAGGCGCAGCAGGTTTGAATGAAAGCTGCCTGCATCACCTTACTGGCACTCTGATGACGCCAATGAAGGCAGCAAAAGGATTGGCACGTCTCACGTGTCATACACTGACAATCATGTTCGCCACCTGGTGAAGATAGGGCAGAGCACATGCCCCCAAAGCCAGCATGGCATAGCATGCATAATGACAGAAATGATTGAGCTCAAGAACAAAAACACTGCAGCTGCTTCAGAGTGCAACTAAAGGCAGCTTCCAAATAAATAAAGCTTTCTACCAACACTCATGTAACATTAATTAAAATGCACCTTAGCAGACTTAACAAGTCTGAAAATGGACAAAACCAAATCATTTTCTACCTCGGGGATAAATGAAAGAAGCTCAATTAGAACACGAGGGCTTTGCATCCCATTAGGGACAAAAACACAAACTTGTTTTAAAGGATAACAAAGAGGAGAGAAGATTCTCTTCGTCTAATGCTGGCTGCCGTCCGTCACCCTGCGTTTTGCTCTTAAAAGGTTTGCAGCAGCCCAAAAAAATGAAGGACTGAATTATTTATATATAAATGAAGTCATCGTCATCTGGCAGCAGTGATTCATACTTGGCCAACTATCTGTCTCAAATGAGTTTAGCACTCACTGTCTCCTCCCTGTGCCAGCCACATCACCTCACCATTGTAGCAGCAATTAGCAGCTCCTAAGCCAGTAATTGGTGAAAATAGCTCTGCTGGGTCATATTTCTTTTAGCCAAAGGGAACAAAAAAGTTGGATTTTTTTTTTCATCTTTTGATCTGTCCCCTGCCTTCGCCCTAAGACAGCTGGGAGAGGCTCCAGCAGACCCCTGTGACCCTGAGCTCAGGACTAAGCGAGTATGGAAAATGAATGAATGAATGAATGAATGAATGAATCTTTTGATCTGGTGACTGGAGATATAATTTCTGTCAAATCCATTCTCTTTTCTTAGGAGTCAGTAACTTCCACATTATTACTGATCTCTGACTCGACTTTTGAGTGAGTACAACATTTTTTTGACAGTAGGAAGTACATGTGAGCGTTTCCTTTCTGCCTCTCTGTCTCAGTATAGAATGAATAAAAAGGGGTGCATTTTCTGAAAACTGCTCAAAACTTTCAGTGTTATGAAGTTTTTTTTTCTTGGGGAGATGAAAAGATTGATGCCGTGACCTCACGTCTCTTTCCTCTGAAAGCATAAAGCACATGAACACTTTAATATTTGCTCGCTATATTGACCTGACTATAATGAATTATCCATTGTTCACTGTGTGTGTGCGCGCGCTTATTATTTTTGCAACCATCGTACGCTCAGCCTGCTGGTTACATTTTTGTACTCTGTCGGTTTTGCACCTGACAAAAAAAGGGCCTGAATGAAGTAAGAACCATGCAAGTTCTTTGAAAACTAATTTCATACTTGGCTACACGCTTCCCTTACGAATAACAATAGGATGCAATGCAAAAAAAAAAAAAAGAGTCAGACTTTAACTAACAGAGATGCTATGTGTTAGTAGGTATTAACATAAGTGCCTTGGCTGGTTCTTGTGTCTGCCTGCTTACAATTTTCTTGTGTACGCACCCCCAAAAAGCTGCAGTTGTGTGTAAAGATAGAACGAACAACAACCCACACAAGAAGTAAGTGGAAGGAGCTCATTTGAATATGAATGCGTCTGGCATTCACGACATCCCATCCCAACATTTCATTGCCTTTTAATTTGATACTGTGGAGTGACAGTGCAAGGTGTGGGCGGCGTGCAAGGCGAAAAATGGCCTAATTCCCTGAATGGAATTTATAGAAGTCAGTGTCCCTTGTAGCTGTCGTACCTTCTTGTTATTAATATTTCTAATAAAGGCTGCCTTAATCCCATTATGAATTCAGTTGTACGGCATTCCTTTCACACTTAGTAACACCTGTGATTACTGACGGTGGTTGTACTATTATTGGATTTTTGTTGACTAGCCTGATTGGTGATTAAGACTGTTGGCCATCATTATTGTAAAACTCTTGTCAGTTTTAAGAGCTTATATATTTTATCTGTTAAACCAAATGAAAAAATGTATCCATTGAAAGGAGGTGTAGGAACCCTCCACTTTGTGACAACTTAAATTACACCTAAACTTCTATAGAAATCCAGCCAGTTTGAAGCAGCAGAGATCAACTTGATACACGAGCTGCGTTTCCATCACAGTTTTTCACAAACTAAAAGCCATATTAATGGCTTTTATATATAAGTATATAAGTCATATAAGTACAATTGCGATTTGCAGGCGTTTCCATTGAATGGTGTGAAGCGCATAGGCCGTAATTCTCGTCAAATCGCGGTATTCCTCTATATGGATATGTCTAAAACACCTCCTCATGAGAGCGTCCAAACCTTCCAGCCACATTTGAGCGGTTTTCCCAAGTTGAGCTGTTTCCATCACCAGTTTATTATTGCCATATTAACGGAAACACAGCTTGTAAGTAATGCAGTACTATCAGATGACATGGTGCTTACATGCAGCAGATAACAGCAAGCACAAGCCAAAAACATTACCGGACCATTGTAACAGCTTCATCAAGCGTGGAGCAGCAGAGAGTCCGTGCCTCCGAACGTCTTTTATATTCCGCTTGCGCTACAGACGTCACTGCTGCCAATGCTGTTGTGTTCCGACATAAATTCAGAAGTATTTTCATCAAACTGGCTTTAAAAATAAATTTGTCTTACACCCAAATTGTCACTTAACAATTATGAATAACCCTCGAGCTCTTCATCACTTTGAATTTTAATCAATTCAGGATTTGCTTTGACACTTCTTAATCTTGCAAAAGAAAATGAGAGCTGAAATATCAAAAGTCAGACGAGGTGAACAAGTTTGCGAACAAAAACTTCCATTTATATGAAGGTTATCTTCCATATTTATGCACAGAGCCGACGTTAACGGCGACGTCGCTTCAACAGTTGTTGCAAGGGAAAATGAACGTGATGTGCACTTTGACACAGCCAGTGTGTTTATCATGCAGAGCTCCAGCTAGCAGTCAAAAGCCAAACACTAATTTCTCTTTGTAAACAAGTTGCTTTTAATGAATTGAATATTGATGAATGATGAAAAACAGTTGAAAGGGTCATTTTGGAGAGAGGTTAGTTAATTTAACATTGCACATAAATGAAATATATTTACAGACAATGGTCACTTAAATACCCTGAAACTAACAAAAGTAGTCATGAATTAAACTTTATTGGAAATGAACTGATGAAAATCAGGACTTGCTTTTAAATTGTGCTTCAACAGAATAACTTTCAAAAGTAAAACAAAATATTAAAATTGGCCTAACCAAAAAGGATTGTAGCCCACAAAAAGATTTAAAAATGATTTGACCACAGGGACGTGTTAAACTGTTAAAAAATATGCTGCTCAGTGTCAGAAAGCTCGGCTTCAGTCACAGGTCATGGGTTCTTCAACAGGATAATGAGCCAAAACACAGCTAGAAGCACCAGAGAATAGCTGAGAACATTGAGACTATTCTGGAGGGTCCTTCTATGAGCCCTGAATCCTCTAAATCCTACTGAACATCTGTGGAAGGAGTTGAAACATGCAGTCAAGAGAAGACACCCTCAAACCTGAGACAGCTGCAGCAGTTTGCTCAAAGTACCTGTCGACTGGTGCACAGGTCACATTGAGAGTCCCAGAAATCGCCTGATTAAAGTGATTGCCTCATTAGGTTGTGCAAATAAATATAAAGTTAAGGGTAGAAGTATCTTTTTTTTTTTCAGTTTCATTCGTTTTTTAAGATGATTGTTAAACCACAGTTCAAAAGCAAAGTTCAGTAAAGTTAAGTCAATTTATGACAAGTTTCTTCAGTTTAAAGTTGTTACAGTGGCCATTGTGGATTGTGTGTGTGTGTGTGTGTGCATGTGTGTGTGTGTGAACTGCATGTAAACTGGAATGACTGAAGGTTCGACTGATCTATTATTAAAACATTTCCTACGCATCTCAAAGTGCGAGTCCAACCTTGAGGGTCCTCGGTGAAACTCTGATGGACTCAGACTGAGGAGCTCAGAATTCTGAGTATTTCTGCCCAGGGAAAGACGCTTGAGCGGTGCAGCAGAGGGGATTATAAGGTGACCGTGGCTCCAAGTACATAAACAGCAGTTAGCGCTGAGTGAAACCAAGCAGATGAGCAACACAATCTGGAAGGTGTTCTCCATCATCTGCTGTGACTGACAGCCAGGCGGTCGGTCGGCTGGCTGGCTGGCTGGCTGGCTGGCTGGCTTGCTGGCTCCCGTGCTCTCCTCTGGGACAAGATTCTGCTTTTGTGGCTCCAGGAGAACGTCTTTGGACAGAGCGTTGCTGTCTTCCACAAGCAGTACAGGCATAATCTCTTTTGCATAGCGCACGCCGGTGAGTGACAGGAAGGATGGGAGGGAAGAGATCATCTTTGCAAGCTTTGCAGTTCTTTTTGGAAGAGGACAAAAGAGACTCGCTGCTCGTGTTGAAAGAAGAGATAAGGAAAGAAGCAACAACAGCCAACAATGTTTAGGTGTAGTTTTCTTATCACTTATTATTATTATTATTATGTGGATGTGTGTGTTTGTCCATGTGGCCGTACTATGTTGCATTCAGGTACATGTCGACCTGAACGTTGGAACGTTGTTGTGCCATCCTGGCCATTTCCAATACTCCTCTATCCCCTTATCTCCTGGGACAAGGCTGTTGGTTCTCTCATTGTTTCCATCCTCTCCCATCACCTGCAGCTCATGTGGCCGACTCAATACTATTCCCAGTGGGTGGGTTGAGCAAGCACATTTCTTATTCATGTTCCTTCACCTTTATAAAAGATTTGTTCCTTGAACATTGTCTCACGAGCTGCATTCCTCTTGCTGCGAGATGCCATTAAACACCACATTGATATCAGCCAGTTCTTGGAATCCTTCATCCCTTGGAATCCTCATTCTCTTACCAGGTGGAAAAGCCTAATGGGCCCGATAATGCACATTCTAATCAGCGTCTGCGGCTTCATGAATGTGTAGGTGCGGGCGTCATGACAGACAGAATGAAGAATGTCGGGCGGAGAGGATGCAGCTCGATGATACAGCAGGCACACCGTGATTTACCAAAGCTGAAACTAATTGCAGTCGCTATTTTTGAGCTTTTGTTCAGCACGTTTGAAAGGCAGGTGTTCACTTTGCGCAAAAACACTGGCTTCACTCTGGAGTTTTGTGTCCCGATGATACGCAGACGGAAAAACAACCACAAGTTTGGAATCTGAGTCTGGGGTGCAAGTTGTGTTTGTATCCTCATTGCGATGTTACAGCCACGTAAGTAAATACACGTACTGTTGTCTGGCTGTCAAGAACCATCTCATGGGAGCAGAGAAACAGACAATGAAAGAGCTGGCTGCCGCTTCCTATCTGCAATTTACACTTGTTTTGTATTTGTTTGAGTCTGTACATGTATCGCATCTGTTACCATACACACTGGTTGGAGGTTTATGCGGTAAAATGTTTTTCAATTAATGTGCGCCTCTCTTAATGCAAGAGTTCTGTTTGCACTCCTATTCATTAAACCCCCCAAAAAATAAATAAAAATAAATTAAATTCCCAATTTCACTCAGAGATCACTTTTAAAATCATGGAATTGCTTCTTTGGATACATCACCAGTACCGTCTCCTGTTTTTACACAACTATAAGGTACATGCATATGGAGGAGTTTGTTAAAAAGTCTTTTGTAATTTGTCCGATCTGGATCAGGTAATAAAAAAGAGATCACTGGTCAGTCTCACTTCCATCTTTTTTTTTTAGTTATTTTTCTTCTTCACCATGTTGAATCATAAAGATCTTCTCAGCCTTGCAGGAATGTGAGGAAGTGAACAAAACTCGCCTGTCCTGCACACTGAAGTGACTAAATAGCAAGCAACATCTTGTTACGCTTCGCTTGGTTTTTCATTCTGCCTGAACGCAGAGTGTCTTCTAACTAACATTAGTTCACGGCTTTGTGGACTTCATTTTCATTTTTAAGAGGATTTGTTTTTGTCAGTTTACTACTGGGAATAAATGTGTCCAAAATACAGCGTTTGGTGTTTGGAATTCTGACTGATCCTGGTTTGTCTACGCTGAGGCTCTCTCTGTGTTTTTTTTTTCTTGTTGTGTTTATGGTTTCAAGAGATTATACATAAAAAAAAAAAAAAAAGGTTGACATTTCTCCAGGGGCCCTATATGCCTCCGTCACGTTGAACTCATCATTACAATGAGAGGAAAAACACATCAAAATCCCGACTTCAAAGTAGCTTTAATCATCTTCTCCGTAAAACCTTGATGTGCGCAACAAAGTACGGGAGTGTTTGCATGTGACTGGCTCATACTGTCTAAAAAAAAAAATTCTAATTCATATAAACTGCTATAGAATTTCATTATTGCAAAGGCAGTTTCCTTTGTAGCTAAGAGAGCAGCGAGCCCCCCCCCCCGCCCTCTCAGCACTGTGTGAAAAATTTGCCATATGTGGACCCTTATAGACCCTATGCCTGATGAAAGGAGACACCTGGCAGACCGTCTTCCCTCCTCCTTTACGCTCCATTCATTTGAAAATCAGGGAAAATTTTATGCCGCCTCTCAGTGAACTCCTTCGCCTCATGCTGATTTTTATTATTTTTTTCCTTCCTCTTCTTTCTGCAACACTGCAATTTAAGTTTGGGCAGAGTCGTACGTCAAATCAGTGAACTCTGCCACAGGAGGTCGAGTTTCTGTCAATTTAATTACGCGAGACAATAGTGAATCCGCTGGTCATCTCCTTCCCTGACTGCTGCTGTTTCTGTCTGCAGAAGAGGAGCCGAGCACCTGTCTGGACCACAGCCCTGACATTTATGAAATTTTGTGTGTGTGTGTGTGTCTGTGTGTGAGTGTGTGTAGGAAGGGGGTGATGTGGTAGGGGTGGGGGTTGGCGCTAGAAACAAAGCTTATTCTCCAGGCTAATGAAAGAGCCTGACAGGCTTTTAGCCTCTGGACTCCAGAGAAGCAGGAAGCTGGACACAGTGACACTAATTGCAGGTATAGAACTACTCAGCGGACCAATCAGAGCTCATTATCTCTGCTGATGCGTGCGCATGTGTGTGTGTGTGTGTGTGTGTGTGTGTGTGTGTGTGTGTGTGTGGAGGTGCAGAGTTCTTGGGAGTTAAGTGGAGCGATTTTTAATCAGCGCCATTAATTAGTGTAGATTGTATTACAGTTTTAACACAAGAGCTGACATTGGATATTTGAAACAGGGGGACAAACTGTGTGCGGGCTTCAACACATCTCTCATTATAAGTACTTCATGTGTCATTGCCTTGAAATGTAACAACTACAGTAGTTCACTTTATGAATATTTGCGTTTTAATAAATCAATAAAGAAGAAGGTGGACGAGGTGTCCAGGCCTTTGACAGCAGGGCCACTGAGAAGTTTGCCCAGACGAAAGATCAACGCTCGTCTTTTGACGAGACCATTTCTGTAAACCATTATATGTTTAATAAAAAAGGCTTCAAAAAATGTCGAAGCCTTTTACAGCTACCTCAAACACTTTGGCAAGAAAAAAAAAAAAAATAAAATAAAAAAAATATATATATATATATATATATATATATTTCACAGATCTGTTAGATATAAGTAAAAATGAGGAGGAAGAAGAAGAAGAAGAATCCAGCTTAAAATATATTGAAAGTTTGTGTGTGTGTGTGTGTGTGTGTGTGTGTGTGTGTGTTTGCGCGCGTGTGTGTGGACATGCACGTTTCAGTGATCTCAACACTGTTACACTGAGACAACATCGCTATTAAGTGAAAATCCAAAAGAGTCTAAAAGAAATCCAGCCTGATGGAAACTTTTCACACACTCGACGTCTGAGGAAAAGAATGAAATGAAATAGTATTTTCTTTGTTTTAGACAGAGCAGATGTGCGTTTGCAATCAGCCTGGTAATCAAGTGAAATACACATGGCTAGGTTCTGTCACTGTGGGTGGGTGGGTGGGTGGGTGTCTGTGTTGCCCTTTTAGCTGCAGGTTCCGCTCCCTGGACGCGTGTCTCGAGTAAAAAGGTCATCATTTGATATTTCACTGACTAATGACAGCCATCATTATACATTCTATTAAAAATTGTGAATATTCTTTTTGACCAAGGTGACTGATCTGATATTAAACGCATCCTGTTTGGTTCCTATTTAGAGAATCAACTTCACCTGGAACACAAACTCAGGTCATTCCGAAAAATATAAGAGTTAGGAATGGTTAATGCAGTTGGCCATTGCTGCGTCGGTGGTGTAGAGGAGGAGGATTGACTCATTTAATGGATCAGGCTTTTCGAAGAGAAGGAGACAAAACGTTGCATATGTATAAATGGGTTTCGCCTGCAATTCTTACTTTCGCCAACAGAGGGAGTCTGAGGCAGGAAGGGCATGTAACGCAGTTCCTACCTTCACCCCTAGACGGCAGATAAAAAGAAACTGAATGCAGTTTGATGGGGGCACTTTTGGGTTAGTAACGTCGGCGAGAAATGTCGGAATCAGTCTCCATACAGTTTTGTGTTAACGCAGAATTCTTGACGATACGCAGGGATCCGAACCACACTTTAATAAGCCAGTCAAACAACGGCATCAGACTCCACCCACATTTATTTCTGTAATGGTTTACAGCAGAAATTGCAGTGCCCAGCACACAGTGAAAATGTTTTAGAAGTGGCTGCGATAAATGTTGCTCATTGGCTCTAAACTCTGCGCTGGTAATTTGTTCTTGCGATGCGGAAAGTTTTCCTTCCAAGCTTTCTGTGGATCCACCGGCAGCGGCTAAGGTGCAGCTCGGAAGTAGGATGCGACTGCTGAATTCAAAGAGGAAGTGTGAAACATTTTCTCCGTCGTCATATTATGGATGTGGAAGCAGAACCTGCACAAGAGCAAGCGGCCATGTTCCTGTATTCAGAGTCACAGCAAAGTGTTGAATAAAACAAACCGTATGGAGAGCTGTCACAATGCTTCAAGCAGTCGTTTAACACTGTGGACGCCGGGCAGAGTGTCGGCTACACAGCAGCTTCTCCTCATTCCCTTCTGCCTTGACTTCCTGTCAGGTAGAACACCTGACACTGTAGACAGGTCCGGGGAAAGCGGGAGAAGAGAAGCGAAGAAAGTCGGAAATTATTTTAAAAATTCATGATAAATTAAATTTTACAGCGGCCTCCTATTGATCCATACACGCTCTTGGTAACAGGATTGAATTGAGTGCGTGGTGAAACTTGACTTAACACGGTTATCTGTGTCAGTTTATAATATTTCTTTCAAACGATACACCTACAGTACTCCTACACACTTTATTTTGTCTAGCAGATGAAAATCTCTTGAGCAGAATTTTCTTCTTTTCTCAGACTTCCCTGGCTCCAGTCACCTCCTCCAGCTCATCCGGGCGGGACCCCGAGGCGTTCCCAGGCCAGCCGAGAGACCTAGTCCCCCCGGCGTGTCCTGGGTCTCCCTTGAGGTCTCCTCCTGGTGGGACATGCCGGGGAACACCTCTCCAGAGGGGCGTCCAGGAGGCATCCCAAACAGCTGCCTGAACCTCCTCAGCTGCCCCCCTCGATGTGGAGGAGCAGCCGGCTCTACTCTGAGCTCCTCACCCTGTCCCCACCAGAAAAAGGTGTCTTGTCCTCTCCGGGTCGGTGGAGAGACGCTGCCTCAGGTGGAGGAGTTCCAGTATCCCGGGGTCTTGTTTATGAGTGAGGGAAAGATGGAGCGCAAGATTGACAGGCAGATTGGTGCGCCGTCTGCAGTGATGCCGTCGCTGTGCCGATCTGTGGTGGTGAAGAAGGAGCTAAGCCGAAAGGCGAAGCTCACGATTTACCGGTCGGTCTACGTTCCCACCCTCACCTATGGTCATGAGCTTTGAGTAAAGACCGAAAGAACGAGGTTGCGGATACAAGAGGCCGAAATGAGTTTCCAAATTAGTACCCGTTAGTACAATTTGGGATCTTTGTAGACCTGGCCGGAAGAGTTCTGGGCATGTCCATCCTGGGGTAGCACCGGGACTCACTGGAGGGACTGTACAACCCAGATGATGCTGACAAGGATGCTGCTGGAGAGAGGAAGGTCCGCAATACCCAACTAAACCTGATGCATATTGGTATGATCGGACAGGTTAGAGGCAAGAACAAACACTAAACCAGCGTTTTCCAACCTTTTTTTTGAGCCGTGACAAATTTTTAACATCGAAAAAAAAAAAAACATGGCACATCACCAACCAAAAACATTGCAAAATTACACTTTTTAAATGACAATATAGCCTCTTCATTTGTTTATATAAAAACCTGGGCCTGTTAAGATGCACACAAAGCTGATATGATGGGAGGAATTAAGGGAGGGAACCAGGCTCACATTCCTTTAAAACAGTCACTACACAATGGAATGTTCTAATTTTTTAGACCAATTAAGTGAAATTGGATAATTATTCACGGCACACCTGACATTATTTCACGGTACACTAGTCTGCCACGGCACAGTGGTTCAAAAACACTGCCCTAAATCATCAACATCAACTAACCCAAACAAAAGCATACAAGCAAGAAGCGACACCATGGCTCACTGCAGCTCAACGTAGCACATGATCCTCACTGCCGCTTCAAGGCAGGGCTTTCTGGGGCTCTCTCTCTCTCTCCACTGCCGGCCCTCGCTGCTGCTGCTTTTTCTTGCTCGTTTCTGCTCCAAAACGGAAGCCGCGCATGTCAGACTGTAGCTTTGCACTTTCAAATTTATGTTTAAGAGTAGAACATTCTGTACAGCAAAGGTTGTGTGTGTTTATTTATGGTTTGGTGCTGCGAGTTTGCATAATGCTGCAGAGATATTGCACGGTCACTGTCCCCGTTTAGGTTGCATGCAAAAATGCTGATCCACAATGAATGCATCTAAACAGGTGGGCTTCAGAGTCAGGTCATTCCTGAATGTGGGATTGGACAAGAAAAAATGCCGCTGTGTTTGTAATTTCTTGCGATATTTGCAAAGTACAACAGCAAGACCCTTGAAAATCTGCCACACTATTTATTTTAGAGTGCCATCGTGTTTCTCGAGTTCAATGCTGTGTCTACTTCTACCATGAAAATATTCTGAGTGTTCCCACTTGTCAGTGCTATTCTGTCATGCACAATGTGTAAACCACTCAACCCTGACCCAGAACTCTTTTGCTTTCTTTTGCCACAATCTTCCTCATCGAGTTGCATCATAAAATGCCATTTAAACCATTTCTACAGTTGTTTGAATGTGTTGTGCCCAATCTATCCATAGTCCCAGCTGTCCAGATGAACCTGATGACCTGAGACTCTCCAATTAAATTCTCTCCACACAATTGTCGCCAGATGCGCTTCAGTACTAAATATTTGTCTGACAATTTAGTCACAAGGACATTATTAAAAAAAAAAAAAAAAAAAACTACATTCCACAGTTTGTTTTTTGTTTTTTTAAGAAGCAGAGGGTTTCTAACCAGTGCAATCCAGACTTGGCCTACTTTCCAAAACTGTCAGATACACAAAAAAAATATACAAAACATTATTCTATGACAAAATTATCAATTTTGGCCCATCGATATTTACATTTACTGTGGATCCTGCATTAACACAAGCTGATTGTTTATTGATAAGTCTCTTTCCCTCTGAAATAGGGAAAGAAACACACAGAAACAGCAAAAACTATAACACTAAAACTGTGTGTACATTCCCACTCAATCCTGCTGGGTCCACTGTAACCACAGTAGAGGTGGTTTTAAAGGTTGAAGCCCACCATACCACTGCTTTCAAATGTTTTTTTTCCCCAACTCCAACCAGAGCTTTTAGCTTTAACATCCGAGCCTGGCTGACCCTGAACTCCTGTAATGACAGCTTCACTCACACTGCCTCTGTGTTATTTGTGAATTATTCAGCGCCTGGTATAAATAGTGAAGCACTTTCCCTGTGAGTGTACTGTGGGGTTATGCTGGTTCTCAGTGTGAGCCTCTTAAACACACCAAACGCAGACAAGACCGGGGTGCAAGCTGCTCCCTTGAGAGCTCTCAACATTGCTTTGTTGAATGATTCATGCTCCCCACTTTCTGCCCTCATGCAGCTGACAGAGTGGGCAGTGTATAAATACAGGATTGCCCTTCAAACTACAATCATGCTCTGATCTCACGTCTCACCTGTAGAATCTGGTCTTTCACATGACTTCAAACATCCAGCAAATATCTTTCTGAAGGACAAAATCATCATAAAATGTGCTATCAGAACAAAAACAATGGCAATCTTACTTCATTACAGTTTTTGCTGGTATATTAGCAGCAGTCCAGCGTGACCTGGGTCCCCCAGAAGATTCATATGTGTTGTACAAACACACAAATGCCACTTGGAATTTCAGCCCATTGCTAGCCATCCATCCATCCATCCATCCATCCATCTTCTACACTTTTTCACAGCTCGCCTCATGTGAGCCTTAACAACTCACATGAAAGCAGGGCAGGAGAAAGAGACACCCCCATTGGGTTGACCCATATGGGTTTCACCCTATTATCATTATCATAATATAACACCTTTGGTCCAACAGCCTTTTGGCCCACCTCCAAATCTCCACCTTGGTGGTTAAATACATGGGACTCTCCAACCTTTTTTTTTTTTTTAAGTCTTTCAGACGAGGCCTCTGCAGCCCTGACATCGAGCTGGAGGTGCTGCCTATGATGCAAATCATCGGACAGTGGAAGAGAGTGCATGCATGTATGAATGTATGGGTATGTTTTTATGTTTACACGCTGGGTATTGTAATAGATTTGTGTTCTTATTACCCAAACATACTTCATAATAATAGCTTATTGTTATGTATAATACTGATAGACGGCAAAGAAAATCTGAAACAGAATTAAGGTGGTGGAATTGAATTTGAATTGAATTCCTACCATTCCTTTTTAAACATGTTGAAAACAAGGTGTGTTGAGAAATGTGACTTCTATTGTTTATTGCTTTTTGTCTTTTTTAACGCCTTTACAATACTTTGCATTTACTCAATCGCTGCTCATGAATCCTCCATCAATTATTTTCCTACCTTGTTTGTATTCTAGTAACTCCCTTTCCTGGAGTTTTCGTGCTTCGCGAAAACGCTGTACTCAGGCTGTCACTGAGAGGAAGAAGGTGTTCTGGTTGTTGTATACAGGCCTTATGAGTCACACACACTCTCAACCAAGAGAAATAAGGAGAATAAATAAAGAAATAAAATAAAATGTCAGACTCTGAACACAAAGAAAAGTGCTTGTGGATTTTCTGTTTTTTGTTGTTGCAAGGTACGGTAAATATTTTGGATAGAATCATAGTATTAATGTTGCTGGTCATTGGACTGGCATGCTCCACACTTGCATGATACTTGGATAAGATCATATAAGCACCATCTACACCAGATCATGTTAAAGCCAATCAAAAACAAAATTGACACCAGCTTTTTAAAAATGTATTTAGTTATCCCCCCCATTAATCCTGTTTGATTCTTGTGCACAAGAAGAAGTTGCCACGGCCTTTCCATTCAGAAGGGGGTAGTGAATGGTGCAAAGTATCAAAAGGCTGCAGAAATTCAAGAAGAGTACAAGAAAGCCTTATATTGGTGACTTTTACTTTGGAAATTATTATTGAAGTTATTTATTTTGCAAAACATAACCACCACTCACCAGTGTACTCAGGAACACTAATCATGTAATGGATGGGTTAGTTACATCACGTTTTCTGAAATTGCTGCTGTATTTGGTTGCTTTACAAAAGGTGACAAAGCAAAGACAATAGCATTCATATGAATGGAGTGTGGAGTAAATAACCTTTAGCGTTAAAGCAAATGCTGGATAAGGAAACCTGTACCTTTTACATCCACGTTTTTACTGACTCTGGTAAGTCCGTGTTTAAGAGCTTTTTTTCTTTTTTTTTTATCATTTATGACAAAATAAACAGGCAAAAGTGGAGTTTTATGAATGGATGGATGAAGCTTGCAGCGGTGCAGCGGAGAGCAGTGAGGGAAGCAGGCAGCGCAGCAGCTTTCCACTTTACAGGCTCAGAAGACTCCAGCTCTGTTCGCAGCTTAAACACTTATCTCCCCTCAGCAGGTGTGTGTGTGTGTGTGTGTGTGTGTGTGTGTGTGTGTGTGTGTGTGTGTGTGTGTGTGTGTGTGTGTGTGTGTGTGTGTGTGTAAGAGGTGTGCGAGTGTGCAGGGGAGCAAGCATGGATTTACCTGACTTGTTTTTCTCAACACTGGACTTGTGCATTTTGTAAGTGTGTGTGTGTGTGTGTGTGTGTGTGTGTGTGTGTGTGTGTGTGTGTGTGTGTGTGTGTGTGTGTGTGTGTGTGTTGGTTTCTTTAAGTACTTTAGTTTTCAGTTGAAGAAATTATGCTGAATTGCTGAAAGGCTATCTCTAATCCAAACATGGCATTGTGGTCAGCCTATTATGGGACGGGAATGGCCCACTTACATAACTGGCCAATAGGGTAAGAAGATATACTTTAAAAAAAAATCTGACAAATCTATGTCACGCATGCAGCAGAGCAGACACACTTGTATTTTGTCATGAAAGAGTTAAACAGCGCTCTATTTGACGCCCACATTGAATGCAACATAAGGTAGACTTTAAACAAGCTACTGCTTCGCAAAATCTGCTATTATTGACAATGGCCCTTGCCCACACAGTTCACTTGGTGAATATTGTTTTACTCAGGTTGATACAAGAAGACGGTGCGAAGGTAAAGACGCTAACGTGGGAGACTCTCAGGACTGATTTATTGCAGGTGCATTCTCCAACTCAAAGTGTTGAAAGCAATCTTTATGCCAATAGTATCTGGGATCGTGCTGGGAGCGGCTCCAGCAGACCACCGCCACCCTCAGTTCAGGAGGAAGCAGGTATTGGAACTGGATGGACGGATGTTGCCATCACTTGCTGCCTCACTTCAACCATCAAGTTGGCCAGTGTCTTCGTTTTGGTCTCGAGTACCTTGGTCTTTTGCGTACTGCTGCATATATTCTGTTTGGCCTATGCTGCGTTCTACCTCTCTGTATTGTCTTGCATGAGTTGATGGTTGTGGGAGAGAAGCGCAGTGTTGACTGAAAATTCATTGGATCAAATTACACCTGTAGCAACTGGCCTTAGTATCCAATCGATTGCAAGCAGGAGCAGCAACGGCGACATTAAGCTGCCTCGTCTGACTCCTGTTATGACGTTAAATGCTCTGTCAGCGGTGGGTTGTTGGGTTTTAATGATACCCCCTTTTAAGAAGCTGACGAGCGTGACTGCTCCAAGCCCCTGATAATCCTCTGCAGATCATTTCTGATAGTCAACACTCAAGTTTCTCCAGGCTGTTGTGCTCCCACCAGCAATGCAAAGGCAAAGAATAAAGAGACAATTTTCAGTTTGCTGCGTTTCCATGACAGTTTTTCTCAAAATAAAAGAGACATTTACCCCACTGTGAGGAGGATGGAGGTACAGAACATTTTGCTTTTTGGAGCAAAATTCAACGTATAACAACCACTCTTGCTGTCAAGAATGGTTGTTATATGTTTATCTTTGAATACTTGTATAAAAATATTCCATTTCCTCCCCCATCCAAACATAACGTGCCATTTTTTCACTTGAAGTGATCTGGTCATGTGACCCCATACATCACATTTGCTGACACGCAAATGCGTAAAAAGTGTTTCCATGACACTTTAGCGATATTCCTCTACATCAGGGGTGTCAAACTCATTTTGGTTCACGGGCCACATGGAGGAAAATCTATTCCCAAGCGGGCCGGACCGTTAAAATCATGGTATGGGAATAATGACGTAAAAAACAACAACAACTTCCAGTTGTTTTCCTTGTTTTACTTTGTTCGTGTTCTTTGAGCACTCTGCACTCTGCATCAGCGTTGCCACCTCCTCAGTGAGGAAAGTCGCTATTGGCTGTCCTGAAAGTCGCTAGAAGTCGCCAAATGACATCATCGTCTAACTTGCATAATTGACAATTTGCACTTGATCGCAACGTAATAACAGCAGGAAAAGTCGCTAGAGTTGTCGCTAGTCGCTTTTGACAAAAAAAAGTCGCTATTGGGAGAACAGCGACTGTTTTGGTTGGAGAAAGTCTCCAAAGTTGGCAACACTGCTCTGCATCAGCTTTGTCTGTTTTGACAGAGACATTTTGGGGCAATGGGGGTAGCCAATAGGAGACGTTCTGGGGCAATGAGGGTAGCCAATAGGAGACGTTCTGGGGCACTGAGGGTAGCCAATAGGAGACATGAGTGGCTGTACTCGTGCCGATTTGCTCAGCCTCAGTATTAAGTTTGGTTGCCAAGCAGAAACGATACTGCGACACCAAGTGGACACATTTAGCACTTCCTTTCATAGGTAAATTGCAGTTTTTATATTTTGCTAAATCATCTCGCGGGCCGGAAAAAAACAGTTCGCGGGCCTGATCTGGCCCCCGGGCCGTATGTTTGACACCCCTGCTCTACATGGACACGTCTGAAAAACCTCCTCATGAGAGCGTCACAACCTTTGAGCCAAGTTTAGCCGTTTCCAGGACCAGTTTTTTTCTTGCCATATTTAGGTTTTGCGCAATTCTAGGGGCGGTGGAAACGCAGCTACTGGCAAGAGGGCCGTGTGGCGAAGCACTGTGCTGCACAGGGATCTGAGAGACGTCGCTCTCCTGCCAGTGGAAGGCCAAGACAGGCAGGACGATGGATGCCGCAAGCTCAAGTTCACCTTGCGTCTTGGCAATCCATCTGTGAGCCAATGAAAGATTGAGTTGGAGGTGTTGCCGTGAGTTGGAGGTGTGGCTGGAAACTCCTGAGCGCCTTCGGAATTGACGGCAGTCTGAGCTCCTGCCTCCGTGCTCTGCCGCACACACGCCGTCGCTGCTACGGAAGATTATTAATTACTCACTCAAGGCGATTGCTTGGTTGAATCTGCTGCAAGCAGCACAACGCCAGATGTCCGGTATTGGCTTTTTGCTGATATCTGATACGCAGATATGCCGATACTGTCACCGTCACTTCAATTACAATTTCAATACCAACCGATTATACTCAAAACTTTTTTTGGGGGGGGGTCGCATCACATATCTCCTGTCATGAAATTAAGACGTTACCTACTTTATTGTAACACCTCACTAGAAGCATTCCAAAAATTAACATGCACTGTTTTAAATCATAATTCTGGAATCTATTTATGTTTCACATTTTGTATCAAGCAACAATTTGGATTACGCTCTTCGTGAGATCATTGTCACAATGCCAATTACAAGTAGGACAAATCTGACTTATTCACCAATTGCAACATTTTTGCAACAATATTTTACCGGTCATATCAATGGTGGAAAGCAATTAAAGTAAACAAAATGAAATGTAGAGGAGAGCAGCCACTATATCGGAAACTGCACATTCCTATGAGGTACAAACAACACTTTGGTTATGAGGCATTTTTTTTCCTAAACCAAGGGGAAAAAAAAAAGGAAACTAATACACGGGTTGAAAATCTAAATTGAGTTTACAATGGGGTGACCGGATTTTGTGTGCGTGCATGCGTGTGTGCGTGCGTGTGCGTGCGTGCGTGTGCGTGCGTGCGTGCGTGCGTTTGCGTGTGCGTGTGCATGTGCGTGTGCGTGCGTGTGCGTGTGTGATGAGAGCACTTAGGCTATGTCATCGCAGAAAACAGGGGAAATTTCATGGTGGGTGGTGGAAACTGGCACATTTTAGCATCCCGACAGGCTTTTGTTTTGCCTCCCGGCTCGCTTTGATGAGGTCATCAGTCGTGCACTGGTAAACGTTTTAGGACCTCAAAAGCATTTATTTCAGCACATTTAGCAAAATCCAGACACTGTGATTTTGAGTTTTCATTACCGGAGGCAAAAAAACTGTACTGACGCCTACTGATTTTTACAAAATTATGTTAATATGGGAATATCAGTGATTAGACATCGCTGTGTGAAAAAAGATCTAAAAGAAATTCCCACTAAGCATCACTTGCATCAAATTATTGTTTGTTTATCAGACTTTTGTTCCTCTAATATTATTTTGGGGTTTGCTTGCTATGTTGTGTGTAGTGTGGCACAGTAAGTGAGTTTTTCACTGACACATGGTCCTTTTGTTTAAGGCAAAAGAAAAGACAGCAAGCACACTGAACATGCACGTAAAGTAAAGACAACTGTGTGTACTTGTTTTTTATTTCGGCAATCAGTTTCCTAGAGATTTGTAAGGTCACAGTCTACTTGTCAGGGAGCGGTGAATTTAACCTGGCAGATTTCTTTCTTTATTGTTCCTTGCAGAGGGTGCGCCACCTGTGGTGACCTGCGTCGGATCATTTCCTGCTCATCACCCCCCCCACACCCCCTGCTCTAATCTCAAACTTTTCCATCTTTTTACAAATAGAAAAGAATTACTGCAGCTGTGGTGACTTAGTAATCTATAAACCACAAGCTAAAAAAAATAATAATACTTCAAGTGGGGCCATAACTCTCTTGAACAATGGGCTGCTGATGGCTATGAACCACAGCATGCTGCTTTCTGTCATTTCGTGCCCCTCCTGACTGACACGATCCCAGCAGTTGACTGCTGGGGGGGAAAAAAAAAAAAAAAAAAAAAGCCCTGCCATCGAAACAGACAGCTCCAGCAAGATGGCGACGGGACTTAGTCAAAATGTGGAGGCGCGATGGTTAATGGTTATCTGCCGTCACGGTGCCTCGTGTGAAATGTTGCGCGGTTTGCGTCACGTTGTCTTTAGACAACATGTTTTTGGAAAGATATGAAAGCACAAAAGTCTCCCTCTGTCTCTCAAGCCTCCTTACATTGCCATGGCAACAGAGCCATCAGCTCCACTGAATATGCCAGATAAGTGCAACTTGAAAGCCCAAGAAAATCCTTGCTCACTTTTTCCTCCCTCCTTCCTTCACCCCCTCATTCGCCATCCTCCCTTCACTCATAATGAAATTTCCTACACTTTATCCCTCCCTTTCTCTTTGGCCTCTTTCACCGCCGTGCGTCTCTCGCTATCCTGCCTTTGTCTCTTTCTCCCTGCGTGCCTCTGCCTCCTCATATCCTCCCCCCCCATCCATTTTGTGCCTTTTCCATGTCTCCTCCACTTCCCTTTCCACGCACTCGTCCCCCGCCCCTGCGTTCTTCATTGGATTAAAAAGACACACCCAGACATTGTGCAACATCTCCCTCTCTCACGGTGGCAGAGGCCCATAGTGGAATATGAGGACTGGCATGCTGCTGACACACACCATCTGTCCCAGAGATACAGGGACTGGCAGAGAGGAAGAGAGAGGAGGGGGATAGGGAAAGGAGAGCGGGCCAGGCTTACAGGAAGCTGCCGAGACAACCTTAATGATTTCAGCTGCTCAATTTGCATACACGCTTCAGGTCAAGACTGTACTCGCAGCCAGCCAAGCAAAGGTTTACGTCAGGCAGAGGATACAGCTCCCTTGTTTGCGTGCACTCACGGGTAATAGGCAAACACAGGTCACATGGCTAATTCTTCAGCACTGCCGACAACAATGATGTCCGTTTAATTGAGTTCATTTGCAATCAAGTGCATATGCAGAACTGCTGTTTTTAGGTTGCAGTTCCAGCTAAGTACAATAAAAAACTGAAGTTTCTGCTTTTGTATAATGTCGTAAAATGTTACATTTTGTACGATTTAAAATTTAGCAGCTTTACAAATATCCTTGTGTCAGTCCTGTGGCTGCGCAACACGCCTGTCTTCATCTTGCTGCCTTCCTCTGTCTCTGCCTTCAGCGAGTTAGCGCAGCTGTTATGCCTGACTCCACCCCCCCATCGCCACACGCCCACCGTTTAAAGAGTCATTAGACTCAGCGTTGTCTCAGACATTGCCACCTGTTTCTGGACTCCGCACAGGGATTTATATTCTTGCTGCCGATAAGCGTTGGCACCCCAAACCAACCGCAAACATGAAATAACCCTGTGAGGTCGAAGTTTGGATCATTGTTTTCTGCCATTTTCTGAATTATATCTTAATTTTTTTTATTATTTTTTTTTTGAGCCACGTAACAGTGCAATATTGCATTACAAATTTTGCGGTCATATTCAACCGGTAATAAACATGTTTAGACTCATTTTGAGGTCAAGGATTTCAGCATATTTAAATGGCCCAAAGACGAGTAGCCATCACTGGCAACAGACCGCATTTGTCATCATTTTATACTGGGGAATAAAACTACACTGCGTCTCAGAGATCTCTCTGGGACAAAGGCTAAACCACAAAACAACACAACAAATCATTGGAATGCAGATATTCAGCAAGTCTGAATGCCCTTTCTCATGCATGTAAACTGGATGAAACAAAGAAAAAACATGAATGTTGGAGGGGGGGGGGGGGGGGGGGGGGGTGCTGGGGATTGAGTCTCTTGCTGGCTGTGGCTCCAAGAGGCATCTGTGCCATTCGACCTCCTGTCACCATAGTGACCTGGAAGGAGAAACCCCAGCCAGCAGAGGACAAAGAGGTTAGCTTTAGCAGGTGTAGCAGGAAGGACAGCATGGCCCGTGTTCACTAAAATCCCATCAGAAACACTCCGGACTTTGCCTGAAACTTCTAAAGAGGATTCCTACTTCAGGAGTGATTCAGGAACATTTTTAGTGTTTTGGTTTTCAGAGTGCCATGTTGTGTGAGGCACACTGTGTGTGTTTGTGTGCGCGTGTGTGTGTGTGTGTGTGTGTGTGTGTGTGCTGAATCAGTTGACTCACTTTTGCTCACTGACACAGCAGACCATGTTTTCTTGTGCACTCAAACACCAAGTACTTGGAGTACTGCTGATGAGTGCATAAAAAGTATACTTGTGGCACTCTTCAGCATGGGAATCAAATAAAAAATAAAAAATTGAGAAGCAATTTAAATCAATTGCTTTTCAAGCCTTTTTGGTTTCCCCCCCCGCAATATGCAATATGATACAAATAAAGGGCTTTGATAAAGGACAACAAAGCAAAGGTATTCACGCCGCAATTGAGATTTAAAACACGGTTTTGAAAATTATTATTATTATTATCATAGAATTAACTGAAATCTGGCATTTAACCATCAACTATCAAAGTGGGACTGAGGGGTCTTGTTGTTTGTAATGTGCGATTGTGTGTTATTATTTCTTGAACTGAGTGGCTGCCACTTTTCTCTGCTCGTATCTGTTTTATCAACAAGTCTTGCCAGTTAGCAAGACTGATGTGGGAAGCCATGCATCCCTATTGTCCTAGAACTATTAAAAAACATAACACTAGCTGCATTTCATTACAGTTTTATAGAAAATAAAAGCAATATTTCTAAAATTTCAACAAAGTACAATTGTGATTTTCAGGTGTTTCCATTGAATGGTGTGAAGCTTTTGTTTTTTTAATGTGATATTTAGGTTCTGCACAATTCTAGTGCACAGCTACTAATAGCAAACATTTTTTGGGATGCCCGTCCCAATTGCAGAACCATGTTTCTGTGTACAGTTTGTAACTGGGCACAGAGACTCGGTCCCAGAGCCTATACGAGGAGAGAACACACTTCTTTCCAGTCCCCATTGCTCTTAATGAAATACTTTTATTCATGAAGTATCGGTTTTAAGTACTCCGGAGCCACAGAGTGTGTCAAAGAAGTGAAGGAGCGTGTTCGAGCAGGCTTGAGCAGGTGGAGAAAAGTGCAAGAGAGGTGTGATAAGAGTGTTAGCAAGGCTTGTTGTGGGCTTTGGGAAGTTTGGGTGGAGGGACAACCAGCTGCAACATCCGGTGACATTCATGTACACGTATTTGCACACACACACACACACACACACACACACACACACACACACACACACACACACACACACACACACACACACACACACACACACACACACACACACACACACACTTTATAACTTTCAGATTACATGGTGAATATAATATCCTAACTTTCTAAATTTTATGACTGTGTTTGCAGCTGCAATACCACATTGCTGTATTTTGTTTGGTTTGTCTTTGTTCTCTCATTCCCTCTCTATTTCTCCATGCCCCATTTCTTTCTTCTCTACTCCGTTTTCTCTTCTTCACTCATTGACTCCATTCCTGCGTTCGTCCAATAAGCACATAAATGACTCAACCAGTGGAACTTGAACCAACCTGCATGGCTTACGCCTTATGCCTCTCCAGCTCTGCCTCTGTAGAATAAAACTGTCAGGCGTTTATTCCTAAGACTCAGAGCCATTCCTGTGTGTTGTTACTAGAGGAGTGTGCGGTATGGTGGTGAGAGCAGTGGTGTGTTGAGGATCTTTTCCAGTCACCAGGACGGATAGCATCAGGTAGGAGTAAATCAGAGGGACAGAGTAGCAGCATGCTAGATGTTTTGGAGAGAAAGCCAGAGATGTCAGACAGATGGTTTGGCCATGTAACAGTCAAGTAATAGTGAATATACTGGTAAAGGGGTGAGGCTGAGGTTGGAAGTGCTTGGCAGGATGCCTAGAAGAAGACCCAACAGGGGATTTATGTGTGTAGTGAAGGAGGACATGAGGTTGGTTGGTGTGAGAGAAGAGGATGGAGAAGATACAGGGTTCGACAGTGGCTGAGGATGTGGCTGTGACCAATCCTGAAGGGAATAGCCAGAAGGTAGGGGGGCGGGGGGGACCCGTAATTGGTTGCTGACAGTTTCAACGTGACTGAACTGTAAGGGACAACACTAAAGAGTTCATAAATATTAAAGCATTGTTTGTTAAACGGACACTATTGAAACGGTTTTACTACCATCATGTTTGCACCAAACAGCAGAGTTCACTGGAGTGCAACAATGCCATCCAGATGGTTTTAATCTGACCAAGGGGGGAAATTGGGGCTATGAAAAGACTTAAAAATCCCAATACTCAATGTGCAACTTCTTTTAGATTTCTAACTTTCACCCATTACATAGATCTCCATTGTCTTGTTTACTGATAGCTATGAATCTCTTAAATAATAGGGTATTTTTCACAGTGGAATAAGGAAGTAGCATTTTAGCGTCAGAGTGCCAAATTGATTTTGCAACTTTTTTGAGCATAATTAAATTTTTTTGGCAAACAGGATGCATGTGAATCCTCACAGTATAGTGCGAGTTTTATTGAAACGCTACAAAAAATTTCAGATCTGTAGCATTTGCTCTCAGGCTCTTACTTGTTACCTCTGTAATAATAATAATAAGTCAATAAAAGCAAAGCAGAATTTGACTTTGCATATCTGGTTATGGTTCGTGGCCTTGGTGTCGGCACTGCTGTGGCACAAGTCACCGGTTTTCCTCACGCTACACACTTGCACACAGTCCACTATTTGTGTCTGCATCTTTGTGTCTACGGAGCAATTTGGCCTGTAACCTCTCCTGACGCTGAGCTCTAATTACTGACATTTCTCCTGAGAGTGCCTGCCGCATTGTGGGTGTCTCAGCACCTTTCATTCCATCAGCGGGAGCACTTGGAAAGGTCACACTCCACATAACACACTGTCTAGCAAATCAATGAGTCAACCCATTGCCTGATCTGTGTTTGTGCGTGTGTGTGTGTGTGTGTGTGTGTGTGTGTGTGTGTGTGCGTGTTAGAAAGAGAGAGAGATGTATGTGAATCTTCGTGTGTGTAATGCGTTTTGTTTGGGGGTCTCATGAGAACTTATTAGTGCAAAAACATTAAACTTTAATTTTGAGTTGAGTTTTGTTCCCGATTCTCCTGCGTAAAACCTGCAGCCGACACATCCTCATATACACACACACACACACAAACAACATTTGTTTTTTCAAGGCTAGACTTTTTGCTGCTGTCGATCAGATGTTCCTCTTGCTGACCCATGCTGCTCTCTTAGCCATCACAACAATGTTCTGGCTTTTATCGCCACTGAAACTGAGCAGACTCACAAATAAGGCCCAACTTTTGGTCATACTCAGCAACACAGACAAAGTGAGACAGTATATTACAAAAATGACTCACTTACATAAATCTCACTAATATTGTCTTCTTTGAAAAATGTAATTAAAGTCAGGAATATATCCAATGAAATGATCACATATTGACTTAAATGTGCACTCACTGAAGACCCCCAAGTAAACTTCAAATCATTTAAGTATTTATGTATGTTTACAGTTATCAAATCAATAAAAAAAAACTTGTCATTAACTAAATATCCATGCATATCTTTAATTTTGCTTATGTATGAACTCAATATGTCAAAGTATATTCCCTCTATACACATACTTGTTAATTTGTCAGCTAGTTTTTGCTGTAATGATCAAAGTTAGTTGTTCCTTTATGAACAGTTCCACTTTCATTAAAACCAAAGCCACAACAGCTGGAATTTAACAAGATTAAAATTCTTCAAATAAAACATTAAAAATACACCAATGCAACATTGTCTATTCCTAATGGAAGATTTGTGACCAAGCATGGCAAACCCTAAAAACAACAAACAGACACGTTTCTCTTTTTTTTTTTTAATTATATATAAATGGGTAACATTTACCAGACTCCTTGTGTCTGAGAAGCAGCATGACTGGAAAATAAATAACCTGTTACTTTCAATATAACAGCATGCTGCTTTCTGCAAAAATTGCAGTCTTTTTAACCCATTGCCTCCGCCAAGGGCCTTAAATTGTTGGTAAGATTTGCTATTAAAAGGGGAATAGGTGGTGGTGGTGGGGAGGGGGGAGGGTGTCCTACATGTAAATGTTGAAATGGCACCACGACTATATCATTAATTGTGTCTAAAAATATCCATGGGGTTGGAGTGTGGGTGGGTGCTGGTGGGGGGGTACGGTTGGAAAATGACCAACCATACCCAGGGCTCCAGCGTGCTGTGGTTCCCACTGAAGTGAGAGGGACGGGGCAAGCCAGCAAACAAAGCCTCTGCTTGTGTGTGTTTGTGCGCTAATGACTCAATGTTTGATTTTCTGTGCAAGGACTCAATAAGTGAAGACGGCAATTATCATCAGCTTACGTAATCATGTGGCTAAGCAATTATTTTATTGCATGCTTGACGTAAGACAAACTCGGCATTTAGGAAATTTGTAATTGGTTGGCAGAGCGATGGAGAGCATTTTGAAGGGATTGGTGACCTAAACTGGAGCCCAAAAAGGTTCTGAAATAGTTACAGTAGATGAATTTCCTTATTCAAATCTCATTCTCCTATGATCTGATTATTCCTCGTCTTGATTTGTGATTTTTTTTTTTTTTTTTCAATTACATCTCACTGTAATATCACAAGGGAAATTAATTTGGTTATAGAGTAATTACATGGCATGGAGAGACGTGTCAGGAAGACAGTCTGTACAAGTGATCAGCTGCTGTGAAAATAGATTTGGGTTGGTTGTACGGTGGCGTTTAAGATCATGTTTTGCACGGAACTGGCAAGTCTCCAAGGGCTTCCCGAGTAAGAATCTGATGCTTATTACCAAGGCAGATATAGCAGTTACTGTAAAAGATGTCTCTTCCTGTTGATGTTTGCCTCTCTTGTCATCATCCTCACTCTGTTGTGCAGTGGGAGTAGCAAAGCAAAAGTGGTAGGGAGGTGGCTGTCCTCATTTCTTAGTGTTTGTGGCAGTGGGAGATGTTCAAATCCCAGAAGAAAAGAAAGACAGATGCAGCCTCCACATTCTTCCAGATGCAATTCCTTGTCTTTTGTCCTGATACAGTTGGTTAGGTTTGTACACATATGTGTTTTACTACATAGGGAACCATCAAGGCTCAGGGCTAGCAAAATGCCCCCTATTAAAATCGGGGGGTTTAAATCTGGTTCCAGTTAAGGGGAACAGCTGCCGTCGGTGGTGACCAGAAGGTGATGCAGAATTATTCTTCGGCAAAGGTAATTAACTTCAGACTGCTTTAAATGTCACATATTTCAGTGTAGGGAGAGGAGCCCATGCACTGTCAGATATTCAATATTGTAGCTCGACCGCATGACATTAAATATATTAAAAAAAAATCAAAAGATGGTTTGTAAATGTATGTTGTTGTGCGAGTTGAGCAGAAAGGCCAAACATTATTACAAATGATTGTGTTTTTGTGTTTTGTGTGTGGCACCGTTCTGGAATCTCCCCATCCCAATACGTGCTTGTGTGGAAAGAAAGCACCTGTGCCACCTGGAAAACACAATGAGGAAGGCAGAGCAGCATCGAAAACCTCCAGAGCAACTCCCGGTAAATCAACAACAAGTCTATCCAAGATTGCAAATGCAATTGTTTCAAGTTTTACATTTGTACAGATGCAACACCTTCTACTCTTAGACCCTCGAACCAGGTGAGGAAAAACTAAAAACTAAAACAAAAGAAAGGCAATACATCAGAGAGAACCACAGAGAAGGATCCTCCTCGCTTGGTTGGATAGACGGGTCATGGGTGTTGCATACATGGATTACGGCAAAATCAATGACACAAATAATTACAACGGAGATTCAAAGAACGCGGGAGGGGGAAGCCGGGGAGGAGGTGGGATGAGCGGCAGCAAGAAGATGACGCAGGAGACAAGAGCGCAGAATAGTTCAAATTAAGAGTGTAGGAGGGATTTAGCTAGATGACGCTAGCGGAGCTAGCGAGCCTATCCCAACTGTCCACCTGTCATGGGGATTGCCTGATGTAACCCGCCCACGTCAGCCAACAGCCAAAGGTCAGCATGCTTGACTGTGTGGTTTGCCCTGAACTCACGCTACGCTTTATTTCAGTCACGACCAATGCAGATGGTGATTAAATGTGATTCTTGCATTTATCAATTGTGTAACACTCGGGGGCAACACTCGCCTTTTTGACGTGGGCGAGACACTTTAAAATCGATCCCAATCGTTTTGAATTCTCTTCCATTCTTGGCGGTACGCAGTAACTCGAACCAATGTTCAATAAACCTGATTAAAAAAAAAAAAAACAACTGCACAAAATGAAAAGACTGCGTTGAGGTGGAATTTGGAAAAAGTAAATAAACTCAGTGAACTAAGTGAAGAAACGACTACCGATACCTATTTCTAGACTGAATGTTAGGGATGTTAGTCCGGTAACCAATGCAACACCAAACGTTATGACAGTGAGCGAGAGGTCTGGGTTGATATGGCTTACTTTTCAACCACAGTGTGGACTGGACTGATCAAAGTCGTTAAAATAAGAATGTTTGGAGCTGAGGGAATCTGCAGATGAGTTGGTGAGAGATGAGAGACGAATGCTCGTGTGGCGACAGGGAGGAAGTGGAAGGCGGAGGAGGAAGTACAGAGGGCAGTGAGCAGGGTGGGAGCAGCAGGAATCGGTGGGCAGAGTCCAGACAGGGCACGCTGGAATGGGAATGAGTGACCCACCAGTCCATTGGTCCAGAGCGGCAAGAAGGAGAGCAAGGACCTGGTGGTTTTTACACTCACAAAGATGGCAGAAGAGAACACAGGGCCAAGGCGGTGGCACAAGGACAGCAGGGTCACTGGACGACTTGGGAAAGGGTGGAAGGTTGATGTTTGGAAAGTGCCACAGGCCCAACCCGTTCCCTCAGAAGAGGCAGCGCTAAGACAGCTCATTTGTCTGTTAATAACCAGGGTGGCGCTGGAGTCAGTGCCTGCATTTTAAGAAACAGCAGAGATCAAGAACCCTAATTCTTCTAGGTGAAGATTTTAAATGGAATTAATTAACCAGTGCTGATCAAAGGAAAGCCCAAAGTCTCTCTCCCTCTCTCTCTCTCTCTCTCTCTCTGTGTGGGTGTGACAGAGGGAGACAGTCCTTCAGACTATTACCAACAGCCCACAAAACCGGCAAAAACAGCAACATAGACAATTTGCTCGCAGCGGGAGCCGCTGACACAGCCTGCAGCATATAATTTTCAGTAGATTGCCAGTCACTCAGCTCTCTTTTCCACTGCTGGCCTTTTATCACCAAGGAACTGTTGTGTACTTGTGTACCTGACCCTTTTCTCCGTAGAGACCATTGATTTTCCTGTTTTCACAGCTGCCAGCCCTTTCCCCAAATCAATGCTCCTGAATTGCTTTTTTTTTTTTTTCTTCTCTTTACCACCAAAATGTCAGGTGGTAACCAGCAGACCGTGAAGGGCAGAGAATCCGAATCCTCTCCAGTTGGGCTGTGCCAGCTCTTTAGGAACAGCTTGGACGTTTTAGAGGCCTGAAGAGGCGATGGGCATGAGAGCGGACACGGAGTGAAACTCAACCATGGAGCAGGTGAAGGCACGTGTCGTCGCTCACTGTTACACATTCAGACAGATCAATGGTCCCGTGAAGTTCCTAATCCTGTTCCAATAAGGTGAGGTCGAACTACAACCTCAATGAATCAATACACGTTCCTTCCTGGCAAATATAATCGCGACACTCTAATTTGATTATGCGGCTTTGCTTTGACTAATATAAAATGTCATGTTTTTGCGTATTATATTTTAATGGTCCGCTGTGCAAGGGCATATAACGACAACATTGATCCATCCATCCATTTTCTGTACTCAAGGTCGTGTGGGGAGGGGGGAGCTGGAGCAAAGGCGAAGTTGGCCCAGTTCATCGTTGGGCCACACAGACAGACAACCATTCATCCTCACAGCCAATTTACACTTTCCAATTCATCCCAGGCGCATGTTTTTGGACTGTGGAGGGAACATGGGTGTTTTCTTTTACACTCTTGGTCATAAAAGGTATGGTTAATATAACATTTACTACAGTCATATTATTGGGAAGACCTCGGGTATATTAGGAAGGACTCCAGGGCGCCATTCAATGGGATTGTCAGGAGTGAACAAGGTGTTGGCATTCAGCGTAGTTGTAAACACACACACACACACACACACACACACAATCAGCATTAGCCGTTTGGGGCTGGGTGCCTCTGCTTTATTACACCACTTTAATATCCCTTTTTTATAATGCACATTTTTCATTTTTAAATCACATCCTCTCATTGTCTTCCATCACGCCTGTCGCACAGGCTTCCAATCTACCTTTTTTTTGCTGATGTACGTTTAAATTAATTATATATGACTTGATGGATTGAGCAGCATTTGCCCTTAAGGAAACAGTGGAGGTGAAGCTCCCCCGCCCCCTTGCTGCTAACTTCTAAGCCATTTAATTAAAAATGTGGAACCATCAGCCCAGTTTCTCTCGGCAGAGATGCTTGGCAGGGGGCTAAAAGTGCTGGGATCACAGGCTGACAGCCAATCACACAAATTCAGCTCAGGGAACAAAGAAACAAGTGACACGTGGATGAATTTGATTATCCTGCAGTACTAATTACCGCCTGAGTAAGAAGAGCCATTTTACTTAACACGCTGTTGCAACCGTCACACCATAAAGCTGTCGAGAAAACGAAGCATCAGTGATAGATTTGGAACGAGGGGCGGTGTAAGAATCCATGTTCACAGAGGCTAAAAAAAAAAAGGCGATATTTTGAATAAATCCAGGGCGGAAACAGCAAAACATTTTCATTTCAAATGTCCTTGGTGTCAAAGCAGCCGTGATCCCAACCCAATCTCATAAGTTGTGCTTAATGTTTTGAATTCACTCGATAAATTGTCACCCGTCATCCAGGTGTATTCACCTGAAGGCAATAACAAGGTTAAAGTCACAACTGCTGAAAGTGGAAGAGCGAAAACCACTGACGCCTCAGTGATCTGCAACACAGTTTTCATAGCGGACAAACATTAAGCCCTTCTCGTACGACAAGTTTCAAATCAAACGTAGCTTTGCATGCATGCAGCTGCAAGAAAACATTCCAGCAGCTTTCCGCATGCATGCTAGAATGGAACAATTACGAACAATCCAAAAATCTAAAGTTCGTGACCGAGATACATATGCAAGGATGCATTCAAAATAATGCTTCAATGAAAGGTTTTTTTTTCCTTCCTCTAATTTTATACCAAAATTTGTAACTTTGTCGCTGAGTGGGAGAACAATTTGCATAAGCCACGTGAAAAAAGATAAAGGATAAAGTTAAAGTTGAGTATTTTAAATTTCAATCAGGATTCAAATTAAAAAGGTTTAATCATCTTCATTTTATGAATAAACATGAATGAGGTTGGAGTCACCATCTGCGCTGGTTCCTCACTGGGTTTTTTTTCTGATTCAGAGCGCTGAAAACCAGAACTACACTTGACTTTGTAGGTGTCTGTCATTTTGATTGACAGAGTGGTTAAGACTTTCATCATTAAGTATTGCGTTCCATCAGTTTTGTACTTACTGCATTGCCTAGAAATAATAAACTATCTATAAAAAAAAAAAAAAAAAGCTGAACCCATTACCTGTATAACATGCATATACTGGCATATCTCTGGAAAAATGTATTTGGCCCATTGAATTTTAAAGAAGCTTCAGAAGCTCTTGTTCCCAAATAATGCAATTTCCCGGTAACAATCCAGTTTGGGGTGGGGGGGGGAGGTGTTCTTACTGGCAATGTTGATAATCTTTCCAAAATTTCAAAATCATTTCATCATAAGATTTAAACCACTACCAGATGTTTTATTGTTTGCTCCTTATGAGCCCCTGTGAGCTTTAGCTTGCTAGTCATACATACGCAGGCAGGGTACACGACACACACTGTAATGTTTACATCTGCAAAGATCCAAACTGAATAATGTGGATTTTATATACTTGTATGAATGATAAATGTTGCATCTTGGTTTATTAATATTGTATCTTCTTTAAACAGGCACGTCTGGTGCTTTTTTTCGCAGTACAAAGTGGAAATTATTTTAAAAGAAAATTAAGGAAATTGAGGAAATGACTGTGGCTTATCGCAGGCTTGGAATTATAAATTATAATTTAAATGATTGGTCACGTGGCCCCGTACGTCACGTCCGCTGGCGTGTGAATGCCAAAAAAGTGTTTCCATGACACTTTTGCGATATACCCCGATATGGATACGTGTGGAAAAACCACCTCATGAGAGCGTCAGAACCTTTGAGCCAAATTTCAGAGGTTTTTCCAAGTTAAGGCGTTTAGGTTTTATATTTATGTTTTGCGTAATTCTAACCTCTGCAGGGCTAACACTCTTGTAATGGTCCACTTCTCCCTGTGCCACCGGGCTCATGATGAGTATAGGTGAACAGAGATCGGGGTCTTGTGATGGCAGACCACAGACAAAAAGCCAAGTCATTTTTCATTATTATGTGGTAAAAATCAAGATTCGTGAAGGCCCACCTACATTCTCTTAAACCCTGCTGTCCTAACTGGGGCAACTCACTCCCTAGACTTGGAGAATAGATGCCTTGAAGCCTCTGATGTCACTACTCTTGATATTGGGTCTACCCATCACACTCAAAATCATCTTCAAAAGCAAGCACGATGCTGAGGTTACACATAGTGAGAGCTCTCATATTATCGGTTAATGGGAACGGACAATTACTGTTTGAATCACTGACACGCTCATCTGGCGTGAACGGCTTTGAATGTATTTGGGCTCAAAGCACCAAATATTATATGAAAGTGTGTGAGAGAGTTGACGGGTGAGTGTGTGTGATAGTTGTTGTCGGCGTACGCCCTAAAACTGTCCGACACAATCACTGTGATCTGAACACGAGATGTCAAAGACAAGCCACGAAGATGCTCTGGTAAAATGTAGTAAGATTTCAAATCCTTAAAAAAAGAAAAAAAAAACCTTAAAAGAAACAATGACAATGGGGTCAAAGACACTACAATTATACCATATAGTCAGCAAATTGCACGGCAAATAAAATGGCACTGCATCTCATTTAAAAAAATAGGTTCACAGAGAAATTAGGGAACAACATGAATATTGATGATAATAATATATATTAAATATCAATAAAATATGGATCTGCAAATCATAAAAGCTGTCATTAGAATGAACAACATACAGTAAATACCAGCCTAACACATGATGAGAAAATGCCAAAGCGAGGGCCAGCGCTGTCTGTGACTCTGACTGCGAGGACAGAGTGGTTCCAGGGGTTTGGGAACCACCTTGGGACACTGGATACTGTATCACTGCATTGGAGTTGCGAGCAGTGTATCTGGTCCTCAATGCATTTATACAGTTCATTTGTGGCAGACATGTTCTGGTGAGAACAGACAGTTTTACCACATCAACCATCATGGGGCGCAAAATCAGTGCGTGTGTGACAGGTTTTCTGCTTGGAACGCAGCTGACAACAGCATCTAAAACGAAACAAAGACGTTTCCTGTTCGTCCACAGTGAAAGATCTGCCTCAATCCAACCATACATTCTGCATCCTCCTCTCTTTTTTCCTAGACTACTTCCTCTTCTACTACATCCAGCAAAAGAGGAGAACTGAACCCCGACACATGTGCATACACTTTCAATGCACTGCTGGAGAAACTATTGTGATAGAAGTCATCAATTCATCAAGTGATTTCACATTGAATTATTCTCAATAAATACAATGGGAAAAAAATGACGTATTCGCACCCGTTTGAACTTGTTACCTCTATAAAAGACACCCGTCCACTCATTCAATAAAGCAGACTCCAACTTCTCCACCATGGTCGGGACCAAAGAGCCGTCGGTCCGTGCAAATAGCAAATAGGTCTCGTGCAGGGTGGGTGGAGTCTCTCACCATGCACACGGCTCGGTCTCTGAATCTGGACATGTACTGTACGTGTTTGACACGGGTGGAGAGGTGCACGTTGTCCAAACCCACCAGAAGAGGAGAACTTCCTACACATCCACAGACAGGCAGGTTACAGCATCGGCTGGAACAGCTTATTGATTCCAATTTTATTTGGGAAAATTCCAGGTGTATATAGAGATGCAGGTTGACAAAAAAAAAAATTGGCAACTCAATTGATATATTAAGTGATGAATTAATTCTTCCATTTTCTTTAGCTCCCTGCTTAAATTTACATCAAATATGAGGCAGGTTCTGTTAGGAGCACATTGCACCTTTCAGTGTCCCGAATACATCATCCAGCCGGCACACAGATGGAGCCTTGCGTTAAGATTAATTGAGGATATAATTACTGAAAGGAGACTCCTAGCCTGCGGGCATGTCTTTTTTGGTTAATTCTAGCAATATTTTGTTAAAAAAAAAAAAGAGAGACACGTGCATGCAGGGTGTCATTTTGTAGATGTGGGATGGAATTCAGCAACAACTCAATGGCCTCTTGATTGAAATTTTAATTCATCAGATTTTACAACCAAAAAAAAATAAAAAAAATCTGTATGTCAAGTCAGCATCTGTCAGGATCCTGTATCAAATCTAATGTCTTTGCCTTCATGAAATCAAAAAGAACACGGTAGTTGACTGCGTGAAGGAATGAAACAAAATTAAACTTGATTGAACGGTTGAATTTGTTCCCATTAATAATGCATCTTAAATGCAAAAGAGAGATTGTTTCTTGCCATCCATTTGCCAGTGGCTATCAAGCGTGTTCCTCAAGTCTGCTGAATATTCATAAACAGCACGACTTGACAATAAAAGATAAAGTGGCTTAAAAAAAATTGTTTATCGCTATTTTGTAGCTAATACATTCATAAATGCTTCAGGGACAAATATAGTTTTCCAAAGCAAATTACAGCCAAAGAGGTCTCTCCGGTTGCACTTGCTAAAAGCGTTGAAGTATCATAAATATTACAAAGATTTTAACACAAGGCTGTTTTGAGTGCTAAAACACCACAGCACTCAGTGCTTTACATTTGTGTCACATACACTTGATGGAAAGTGATAAGCCATAAGTAACCTTTCTTTCTAACAGCATTCTGGCAACATTTGTTGATCTTTGAGTGTCTGCCAATCAAGACAACAAGGTTGTCCAGTCCGACCTCAGAGGATCTCAACATTGGCATTTTGCTTACCCTCCTCTCATCCCCGTCGTTGCCTTTGGTCTTAACTGCTGCTGATGCACACAAACAACACTTATCTTTTTGCATGCATTTTACTTCATTAGTAAATAACATTTAATTTTTATCATAGGATGTTCTGTGGCTGTATTATGCAATTTTAATGGGCATTCCATGCAATTCTGGATCTGGCAATTCTGATTGAATAACATGGTACCAGTCCACATTACCGATGATAAATGAAAAGGAATGGAATTTTTAAAATAGTAATTATGTTTTGATTTAATACTACAAATTCTTTGGTCCAGAAAATCGAATGGCCTTTTCTGAAGGCAGAGAAGACCCTGAGAGTTCACCGCTGCTTAGCTTGAATCCAATGTTGTTGTTGTTTTCCGTTCAAAAAGCCTTTTTTCTGAATCTAACCTCAACTAGCCAGTGCTCCATGATTTGCTCATTTCTATAACTGGAGATTTGCATTTTCATTTTCTGATAAGACAGCAGACTGACTGAACCAAAACATTAAGTCTATCTGCTGACCACTTGTTGGTTGGCAAATCAAAGAGCAGACAAGTCCAGGGCCAGTTAGGAGTTCCGCTGCTTATATCAAGCGACGGTGGGAAAAAACAGTGTTGTTGTTGCTTTCTCCGTCTGTTTGTGTTAGTCTTGATGGGGCTGGTAGTGGCCACCCGCCAATATTCCAGCTAACTCCACACACCTGCTAATTACCTTCACAGCTGCAGATCATCTACACTGATTGCAGAGTCCTATCTCACACACCACAACCTTTCCAATAAGAGTATGTTAAGTGCCATTTGTATCTCCACCACTGTGTGTTCTTCCGCATCCTCTCACTTTCTCCATGGATTCAACCAAATCACAATATGCAACGTGCTTGTCGAGAGGAAAAGCATTTGCATACTTAGAAGCTGAAAATTCTAAGAGTTGATTGGCTGATATACCTCCCCTGCATTTAACACCAGATCTGTCTGGTCACCCAAATTATGTCAATAATGTCTACAATTGCAACACCCAGAAAGAGCATCAGTCACTAGTCCAACTGATTACTGTGTCAAGCTTCCTTTCGTGACCTTATAGAAAGTGACCATATTCCCAATTCTTGACCTTTGAAATGCCCACCAAGCAAATTTAAAGATTAAGGACCGAGAGGAATGGAACATTTCATGCAATATAACCTCTGACTATGAAAATCATGGAGAACCGATGAATCTGTGAGCCCTTCGAACTCACCAATGCCCCATCATTCTTGATAAGAGGATTTGTAAACCTTTTGCCTTTGCTTTTTCAGTTGGCTTTCCAACTGTCTCAAGATCTGTGAAAGACTACTGTTGTGTTAAGAACCGTATCACAGATATATACACTATATAGTGTATTTGTGCTATTGTGGTGTTTGAATTCTTTACTTATTATATCACAAAGCACATATAGTCCATTATAAAATACCTACAGTACAGTAAAAGTGAGTGAACAAACAATGGACCTGTCAGTAGACCCCAATCCCGATGTTCCATGAGAAGGATGGATGAAAGCAGACTTACAGAAGAAGAAGGATAAGTACATGGAGCTGGTAGCTGAGTTTAGAGAAGCAGGTTGGGCAGACATCACCTAACCCGTGGAGGTTGGATGTCAAGGTTTTGTTGGAACATCCATCCAGCGCCTCTTGAAGAGACTGGGAACAAAAAAAAGAAAGAGAGATTGGGAGCAAGCGGTTCTAGACTATGGTTGGCCCTCAGGGAGTTGGCGAATGAGGCATGAACAAGGAAGTTTCAGTGCGATAGGCACCGATAGGCAGCTATCTGTGCTTCCATCTTTTGCAGGGAGAGGCACACAGTTGTATTGTGTATTAAAATCATGATTTGCTTTTCACGGAAAATGAGCCACTCAGCACGAGCTGGAAGACTCAAATTAATGAGAGGGATGACACTGGAATGTGCCACACTGCCCAGGGTCAAGGCTGTCATGCCCCATGGTGCTTAATAAAACAGCCAGCAGGGTTCAGCTAAATTCTTTCTATTTCTTAAAATGTGAAGATGGCAACCAGCTATGATAAAAGAGCCAAAACTGCAAAATCAACACTAATCTATGGCAGCAGCACGCAGTCATTTTGCGGTTTTTAATGGCAGCTTGCAGCAGTCCCTACCTGCTTCAATCGAAATTGAAAGGACAGTGATTAGTTACGCAACTCTAAGGCTGCCTGAAAAGACTTTAGATTAGCACTTGATGAAATCAAATGTACATTATTTCTGAAATGAAGCAGCTCCCTTGCATGGTTATACAGAACATTTCTAGACGCAACGGACTCCTCACCACCTGCTGCAAAAATAGATGGCACTTAATGGAGCAACTGAGTGTGGTAACCACTGCACTTTGTCCAGTGCTCTCTCTTTGTGCTTAACAACATATTGTAAGTAAATAAGTAAGTAAGTAAGTAAGTAATTGTTCTTAAAGAAATAAAAGTTATTTATGGTTTTCCCATCATCAATTTTTTAAACAAAATAAAGGTTTACAAGAAGGTTAGTGTGAGATTTGGTTTTGCTTAAACTATATCACAAAAAAGAAAACACTGTAATGGCTGCAAAGTTTCTGCCATTATTCCGCATGAAATGATGATTTTGAGTTGAAATATTTTAACTGATGGTTTCATTTCAAAGTGAGTCTAAAATGGATGTACGATATAATGAAACCATAAAACAATTGAACTTTTTGTTTCATTTTAACGTGGATCTGAAATGAAAAGACATTGTGTACTGAAAGTAGATGTCTGATGGGATCGTACTGTTATGCTGCTTCAATTTCGCACCTCAATTTGCGCACTGATGTCCCGCTCAATCTCCTCCTGTTGCCCTTCTATCATTTCCAACAGTCTGCTCATTTTCCTCTGAGCCCTGACTTCAACAGGGCATTCTGGCCACACAACTGCCGCTCACTGATTTTTTTTTTTTTCTTTTTTTGACCATCTCTGTAATTCCTGAAGATGGTTGTGCATGAAAATCCCAGTAGATCAGCAGTTTTTTTTAAATACTCTGACAAGCCTGTCTGGCAACAACAACCATGAATTGTTCAAAGTCACTTAAATCCCCTCTCATCCCAAATTGCGATGCTGGAACTTCAGCAAGTCATCTTTACTGATGAGCTAGTCAGTGTGTCATGCTACTGAACATCTTTGTGTCTGGTAAGTGAACAATATGGAAGAAATTAAAAGTGTCAGACTCATTTTTTAAACATTAGTCAACAAGACGAATACAAAATGAAAGACAGAACTAAGCATTTCATTTAGCCAAAGGGGCCCTCGGATGTATCAGCGTGATTCCAGCACACAAGGTCCTTGGTTTCAAACAAAGTAGATTAAATAAATCCCTTTGATTAAGCTGCTGTAAATGACTGCCAATGGCAGTTTATTTAAGCCAAATGTTGGTCTGCCTGCTGGTTTTCCTACCCAGAGAGATTGGCTGACTTCAAAACAAGCAAACTGCTGAAGGGTGATTTCACTACACTACTTGGTTAACTTGACAGTAGATGGGAAGCCATATGGGTGCACAGGTTAGTCATTCATTTGACTAGTTTAGCAATGTCATCACGCATAAAGGGCTCCAAATGGAGATGCGCAAAAGCATTTTGAAGCCTGACAGCAGAACCTTCTGCACTTTTTTTTAACCAGGTGATTTTACAGAAAACTGACCAAGAAACTGCAGAGAGCATCTACGGTTCAGACAGTGGACACTTTGCAGAACAATAAAGATCAACGAAAGAGAGTCAACACTATTATCATGGAAAGGGTCCTATTAATGATTAAGAGCAGGTTCGTTGTTCTGAGGCAGCGATGAAGCCCAAAACATGGATCTGCTGAAGGTTTTGTGATCTTGGCATCACAGCAAGAAGGATATGAGGTCAAGAGGGACATCAAGGAGCTGTGATTAACATCATAGTGGCTTTTTTCCAGAAGGATTTTGCCGGTGAGGGAAAAATGATTGCACATTCATTCATTCATTTATCTTCCATACCCGCTTCTTCCCGAGCTCAGGGTCACGGGGCTCTGCTGGAGCCTCTCCCAGCTGTCAGAGGGCGAAGGCAGGGTGACACCCTGGACAAGTCGCCAGTTCATCGCAGGGCCACACAGACACAGACAACCTTTCGCACTCACATGCACACCTAGGGACAATTTAGAGTGTTCAATTGACCTCACATGCATGTTTTTGGACTGTGGGAGGAAGCTGGAAAACCCGGAGAACCCGGAGAGAAGCCACGCAGACACAGGGAGAACATGCAAACTCCACACAGAAAGGTCCCAGGCCTGGAATCGAACCCACGACCTCCTTGCTGTGAGGCTGTGTTGAAATCACCTACCTGTACTTTCTACAGGGTGGTGGTGGTGGGGTCATACAGTACATCAGTCTGATTGCAATTAATTGTTTGATCGCTATGACTAATGTGACACTGTGGCCATGGGCCTAATGTTATACATGGTAAAACACGGGTATTAATGTTTGGCCGTATTCTGCTCTTACTTTGCACACTGGTCGCTGTGAGAGAGGAGACAAGCCCAGAAGATGTGTTTTCTTCATTTGGAACATCATCAAAACCAGTTGCCACTGATGCTGTTCTTACTAGATTATTGAAACAATTTACAAGAAGAAAAACGTGGCACAAAGAGCATGCAAAATGAAAGTACTAAATATTGGTAAAAGGAAATTCTGGTAAAAATGTTGTTACTGATAAATACATTGAATTTTAATTTGTTGAAATAGTTGTATAAATTTAGTTGATCAACACAGTTAACAAATACGTTAACCGTTTTATTCATTTCATGTGAACATTTCGTCACAAACAACTTGAATTCCCCATCTCAACAAAAAGCCACAATTTGTCTGCATGGAAATCTATGTAAACCCAGTGATCTACATGCACAAAAATGCATCTAATAGACAAATGCAATCACATGTGAAGTGACTGGTGCACAAACACACTTGATTGACAAACGCACACATTGCATTAAACTCCCAGGGAAACTTGTGCCCACATTCATATTCAAGACGGGAGGAAATTGGCAGACAGTGAAAATGTCAGAATCAATCAGCCAATCTTTGACGAGCACGGAATCCTCTGAGGTCTGCGATGCTGTCGAGAGCGAGAGGCGTTTTGTGCGTGTGCGACCGGCTCTTTGTTCACTTGTGCGTTTGTGTGTTTCAAAGGAGACAGCAGGAGGGATGCAGGGAACAAATTTCTTCCATGTTTTTTTTTTTTTCTCTTTAAAATTGCAGGTGAAGACGTAGATTGTAATCACCTTTGGTGCCTGAGCGAGAACAATATAACGGGAACTCGTCAGTTTTTGTGACACTCTACTGCCCTCCACAGGGGAGAATCGCTCCGACGTCCCACAGATCCCATTCCATCAGCACCTGTTCTGGGTGACCCCAAAAGTAATAGGGGTGATAGATAAATAATAAACAAAAGCACCGAGTGTCTTGGTGAGCAGAAAACAACCTGAGAGTTTCCTCGTCTGCTGAAAGGCAGAACAACACCTGCTCGTTATTCTGGTGCTGTAGAGTTCCTTCTCTCACAGGAAAAAACAAAAACTTTTTTTTTTTTTTTGCCTTTGCCATGTTAAGAATAGCACACCAAAGTGTTTTTTGTGGTCAAGGTCATGCACATGGTGTGGAGTGCGTCAGACAACACTTTGGAACAGTTGTGCGGTTGCCCTTGTCATTTTCTTGATGTGGTTCTGAATTCCTGGCACAGTGAATTGTTTTGTGAATACGGTTTGTCTTTGAATCTCTGTTGTTTGTCATGGAATCCAGCTCACGCAGTTCCACTGCGGCGTTGTGAATGAACTTCTGACAGTTGTGTGTTGTCAAGTCACAGGAGAAAACCGCTTTTCCATGTTGTCTTTCCGACAAACCAGAAAAAAGGAGAAAAGCAGTAGGACATTAAAACAATGGAACCGAGAGACGCACGTCACGATTTACTCCTAAGCACTCTCATAAATGAGAGAATAATGAAAATGAGATAAAGAGTAAGTCAAATCCAATCTGCCTTCTTAACCCCTTTAGATCTTTTGTGAATCACATTTCATTAATGTTCAACCCTGAGTGCAGGAGGAAGCGGGTACAGAAACTCGATAGATGGATGGATTTCACCCCTAGAATCAAATTCTATATACGGTCTAACCAAATGTTACCGTTATTTCTACAGTTCATCCTCAAAGGTTTCTTTTACAGAGCAAGATAAAAAAAAAAAAAAGAGGGCGCCTCCTCAACCCCGGCCCTTTAACGCAAGGTCTCCATGATTTGCTTTGTGAATATCTGTGAATCAATACTTACTTCATAGTCATATCATTTTAGCAGGTGGCTAAAGGATAATTCAATTGCGGATATCTAATCTCACCATGTCATCAGAAATGACCTTTTCTGATCAGAATATTCTGAAGTATCTGGTAGAATGCCAGCGTAGAAAGAAACGCGATCGTACACAGTGCAAGAGATTTTTCTCCCTCCACAGCAGAGTTTCCAATATGAAACATTGCACTACTACTCAATAGTGTCATGTTCTTTTAAAGGTGAGGAGTGTCAGGCTGTCTACTGCACCTCTACTGCAACTCTCCTGCTTCAGTAGAGCTACTATGTTTCCGGTATCTATATCAACATTTTAACATAACTATACTTACGCAGTTGGGTCTACAAATGAATAAATGTTGCACGTACATATTGTATAATATTGCATTCGCTGAGTTCACCCCTGCAACTCAGACAGCTTTCCCCAGCTTCGACTGACCTTCTTTTAAATAATACTGCCACTAGTGTGAAGTAGACCAGACAGCTCTTGATATATTGAGACGGGCAGACAGACAGTAAAGGGATTTCTTGCTTATGGTTGGATGTCACAGCCAATTTAGCCTGCACGAAGTGAAGAAGTCACATTAAAAGTCACATATTCACCACATCAAGCTAAGCCAAACAAAGCTGCCTTTGAATTCTACAGTCACTCCGGGTGTATCAATATCAACTTTTAGTTTGCCTAATGCAAATATAGAAGGCAGAGAAAGTGTGTGTGTGTGTGTGTGTGTGTGTGCGAGTGAGAGAGCAGTAATAGTATCTCCTGCAAATATTAACAAGACAACACAGTTTGTGAACCCTGAAGTTTGATCTGTTGTCTGTCTCTAGTTGGCTGTTAAGCAAAGTGAGTGGGGCCCAGTGCTCCCAGTTCTCTCTGTCTGCTCCCTGATACTGGTGTCAGTCAGTCAGTCAGACAGTCAGTCGTGTTAATATCCGGTTCTAGTGCGAAAGAGCTGCTGCCGACTGAACTGATGGTCTCAACTGAATAAACCGAAGGTCGTCCAGCTGTTAGCAAAGCAACATCGCCTGCTACTCAGCTGACAAGGGAACAAAGTGCACACACACCCACGCCCTGAGATTACTCTGGAATGCTGCAATGAGTCAGAGCTGTAGGAGCCCCGCCCCCTGTGCTTCCTGCAGCCAATCACAGCGCTGCCTGGATGTTTCCTCCCCTTCAACTCAAACACTGTTGAGGAAGTAGAACCCAATCACTCGCTCTCAGAGGTGAAATGGCTCAGTCAGGAGCTCAGCTGGACCCAAAAACCTTCTCTTGTTGCCTCTGTTTGGATCTTCTCAAGGATCCAGTGACCACTTCCTGTGGACACAGCTACTGCAGGAAGTGTCTCCAACATCACTGGGATGCAGAGGAGGAGAGGAGAGTCTACAGCTGCCCTCAGTGTAGGAAGACCTTCACACCAAGGCCTGTCCTGGAGAGGAGCACCATGTTAGCAGCTCTAGTGGAGACCCTGGAGAAGACTGGACTCCAAGCTGCTCCTGCTGATCACTGCTATGCTGGAGCTGGAGATGTGGCCTGTGATGTCTGCACTGGGAGGAAACTGAAGGCCCTCAAGTCCTGTCTGGTCTGTCGGGCCTCCTACTGTGACTCTCACCTCCAACCTCATCTCAGTCATCTCTACATGCTGATGGAACCCCGCCAGCAGCTCCAGGAGAATATCTGCCCACGTCATGATGAAGTGATGAAGATGTTGTGTCACAGTGATCCGCAGAACATCTGTTATCTCTGCTCTGTGGAGGAACATCGAGGTCACCACATTGTGTCAGCAGCAGCAGAGAGGACTGAGAGGCAAAGAGAGCTGGAGGAGACCAGGCAGAAGGTCCAGCAGAAGGTCCAACAAAGAGAGGAGGACCTGAGGGTGCTTCAAATAGAGGTGAAGTCCATCGACAGCTCTGCAGATAAAGCAGTGAAGGACAGCGAGGATGTCTTCACCCAGATGATCCGTCTGCTGGAGAAAAGACGCTCTGAGGTGCAGCAGCAGGTCAGATCCACACAGGAAGCAGAAGTGCGTCGAGTCAAAGAGCTTGAGAAGAAGCTGGAGCAGGAGATCACAGAGCTGAAGAGGAGAGACGCTGAGCTGGAGAAGATCTCACACACACTGGACCACAGCCAGTTTCTCCACAACTTTTCCTCACTGCCAGCACTCAGTCCGTCTACTGACTCCACCCGCCTGGGGATCCGTCCTCTGCTCTTTGAGGATGTGAGAGCAGATGTGTCCAAACTCAGAGATAAAATATGGGAAGCTCTGATGGAGACAAGATCAAACATCCCATTGACAGTGAGCAACGTTGATGTTTTACTGCCAGAACCAGAACCCAGAAGCAGAAAGGACTTCCTCAGATATTCAAGTGAACCCAGGAGCCGAGAGGACTTCCTCAGATATTCAAGTGAAATCACTCTGGATCCAAACACAGCAAACAACTGCCTGTTATTATCGGAGGAGAACAGAAAAGTGACATACAGGGGCAGCATTCACTTTTATTGTGATCATCCAGAAAGATTCACTAAATGGTCGCAGGTCCTGAGTAGAGAGAGTCTGACTGGACGATGCTACTGGGAGGTGGAGAGGGATGGGAGGGTTGGTGTAGCAGTGAGCTACAGAAACATCAGCAGAGCAGGATGGTCAGAGGAATGTAGATTTGGATGCAATGACAAATCCTGGAGTTTAGATTGTTCCTCAGTAGGATATGAATTTTATCACATCAAAATCAACACTGATGTCTCAGGTTCCAAGTCCTCCAGAATTGGAGTGTACCTGGATGCCAGAGAAGGTCTTCTGTCCTTCTACAGCGTCTCTGGAACCATGGAACTCCTCCACACTGTCCAGACAACCTTCACTCAGCCGCTACTAGCTGGACTTTCTCTTTATCCAGGTTCGACAGCTAAGCTCATTAAAAAGTGACTGAAGACATCTCTGCGCTGATTTCTCACATTTGATTCTTCCTCTGTCTTCATGTCACCCCTTAGTGTCTCCGGCTGTCAGTCTGACATGGTGGGTGGGGCTTCAACGCTACTTCCTGTTTGTGTTCCTGATAACTGTTGTCGACCTGAAGCTTTCCTCCATGGCTGCTGGATGTTTGTGTCATGCTGTTTTTCTTCCCCTGCAGCCAATTCATCCCACAGAGTAATAATCTCTGATTAGTCCAATTACAACTTTATAATTGTGGAATCCCCATGAAAACGTAATGATTGAATTCATTCCAAGATTCAGTTTTGGTCAGCTATTGGCATTGTAACCTTACTTTCAGCTAAACTTCATTCCATAGGCTGCTTTCACGTGCAAGCCCCTGACTCATTGCCCTCGATCAGCAGCAGACGTGATGAGGAGTGTGCCATTTTAGATCAGCACGAAGGAATAGAGGACGAACACTTGGTTCACCAGTGCATCCCCCTCGTTCATACACAGGATATTTTGACAGCAGGCCCGCGGCACATATAATTTGATAAAGAAATCTGCTTGGTTCAAAACACACTGCTTTGCATTTCCAAAAAGAAACAGAAATATGTTGAATTTGATGGTGCTACACGGACTAAACCCAAGACAAAAACCCACTATGCCCCCGTACCATCAACTACAAGAGAAAGAACAACATAAGGACGAGGAGTTTCTTATTTTACAGCTTGGTGAAGATTGTGGATATTCATTAACGATGAAGGTTACATACACAAAGAAACACCTCAATAGCTTTTGTTCACTTAAATTGTGCTGAAACATAAGCAACCTTTAAAGAAAACTCAGAATCTATTCATGAAAAAAAAAAAATGTTGAGGACATCCAAACAGGCCCTCCAAATAAAATCTACAGATCATACGGATTCCATTGTCTATCTTGATCATTTTTTCACGGGATACATTTTTCAGAAGAGAGAAGCAGCCGAGGAGGCGGTTAGGCTTAACATGTTTCTGGATAGGAAACACAAGCTTCATAAAGAACCAGTGTTTAAAGGTCTTCCAAAGCACTGCAAGGCATTCTCAGTAGCTGAAAGAAACACACAGCTAATAATAGAGCGGTCTCAATGGCCTTTGGGGTTTTATTTTGTTACACGTTCTCTAAAATGGATCCAAAAACTGAGAAAAAGAATGAAGTCTTGTTCCTTGTCAGGCTAGTGGCACATTATTGGCAGAAAACACCGGGAAGTTCACCACCTGAGGACCTAAGAATACACCTTGACAAAAAGCATAATCGTACTGCTCTCCACACGCCATAATCATGGCAGAGAAACACACAGTTTCTGCATTTTAAACAGACTGAGGTCAATCCACGCAACATTTGGGGTCAAACAACACAAGCAGAGCGGAGACACAAAGAAGAAAGTCAGAAGAAAAAAAAAACCCTTAAGATACATCCCGCATGCATCAGGTCTTTGTATTGGTCTGCTGTTCATCTACACCATGTTTGTGAGTCAGTCTGTATATTAAAGCTAGCGTGTCCACTACTGTACACACACAAGATTTCTTTAGACTGAAACTTATGTTCATACTTTATTAATATTGTGATTCGACACCTTGCATGTCTGAACGTCAGAGGAAAATAATTGTTTGAACCGTCATCGGAAAATTCTGAAGATTGTCTTTACAATAAACTATAGTGCTGGAACAATTTCTGTGCTGCATCTGGCTGTGTTTCTATGACGTTTCTATAGTACAACAGTGTAAAAAGTATTCAACTAGAAACCCAAGAGTCTCCTAAAGTCATCATGTATTGAATATAACTGTTCTGTTTGAAATAAAGTATATAGTTTCTTCAGCAATCCAATGATGATCGATCAAGAGAGCTGCCGAGCAGCCAACTGTCGATCACAATTGCCAAAGCATAGCAGCTTCAGCTGTAACTTCTATTAATCTTAATCGTCAAAGTGCCTTTAACTTGTCCGTTAACTTTTTAACAGAGTTAAAAGTGAGAGAGTTTGTCAGCAAAAAAAATCTCATCCAACATCGTTCCGTTGGTACAGACGTTGCCTTCATTTAGATTTACTACAAAGAATATTCTATGAACATTGAACAAAAACATGAGGGGTCACTATCAAATACACCAGCCAACCCAACACAATGTAAATTTAAAAAAAAAAATGACTGCCAATATGGAAGGTTTTGTGACTCCCATATTATTTTGAATGACGGGTGGGTTCGATGATACTATCCTACATTTTACATAGATCTTTCTTTTATTGTTAATAACTTGGTTTTCTGTTATTTTTGCCTGTCAACCTCATTACACTGTCTGCCTTGACAGTGTGAATTCCGATATGTGATTATTTGAGCTGTGAGCATCGTGGATGACTATACTTGACATGTGGAGGGAGGGCTGCCCCGCACGAAGAGGCATGAACAGTGTCAGCTTTGTTAGTTAGTCTTCTAATAAAGATGCAGCTCAGACGCTGCTAGCTGTTCACAGACAACCAGGGACGTGTTCTGCGGGGGAGGGTGTTTGTCTGGTTTTCAATTGTTCCATAATTAAAGAAGAAGAAAGAAATGCAAAGTAGATGGAAATAGAAACGACTGAGAGCAAATCAACCTGTGTATATGTTGCAGACATGCACACATGGTAGCTTTTGTCACACACTGTCTGGTCTGGACACATTAAGACTGTTTCCAGTCCCGCCCCTTCTCATTATTTCTATGTTGAGAACGGCTGCGTTGCTTTGATCTCGCAGCCGATTAGCAATATTGTGAGTGGCACTCATGGAAATATTGTGCTTGTACAATGTGCCCAAGAGTAATCTCATCCTCTTTAGAGCCGAGATTGAGACGTACAGCGAAACAAAGCGGCTGTTGCAGTGGAATTACTAAAACTGCATCACAGAAAAGCCCTCCTAATCTTAAACTAGCTCAGCTACTAAGAATGGGTTTGGCAATATTATCATTTTAATGATGCCGGATCTAATCAAGTCAACTCTAATGTGTAAAGCTTTATAGTGTTACAGAATTAGGATGGAACACTAAACCCTTTTCATCCCAGGTTGTCATATACCACAGTCCCATCACGCAGTTATTATAGTATCTGTTGTCCAGATGCATAAATGCTTCCTAGTGATCAAAGAGCATAGATGCATTGCGATGTCTGCAGTAAGAGGTCCCTTGCTAAATGTCATCAACTCAAATTGTGTCCAATGTATGCAGATGGTATCGACCATTTGACCCTCCTAAACTGAGTCCTGAACTTCCTGTTAATTTGCTTATTTTTTTTCATACTATACTGAGTAGTTTCCAGCGTCCCAAACCCATTGTTGGTGCCATGCATATCACGTAGATTTTCTGGCATTGATGGAAAGCATTGCGATGTTACCATCTGGCCGTGCTGGAAATGGAGATGTACAGTCTGCCAGTTTTCAACGTGAGACACATTTGTTCATTATACTTTTCCCAGATCGATGTCATTTGGACTACAAAGTTGTAAATCAAATGAACATGTCACTGATCCAAACAAAAAACAACAATGCAGGTAGGCAACACATTAAGTAACAATTTTAATTTAGAAGCTGTTTTTTCTACTCATGTTTTTTTATTGATTTTTTTATTTTATTAGATTAGATTGAACTTCCCAAATTGGGAAACTGGACTGTTTTTATTTTTTTTTTTTGTCCTTATTTTCTGTCCTTATTTTTGTCCTTATTCCTCAGGCTGACTACCCTAGGAGTAAAGTTTTAGTGTGGTATCACCACATTATCTTTTTTTTAAGCAGTTCAGCGTAATGTTTCTTAAGAAAAAAATATTAATATTGCTGCCCATTTTACCCAAGATCATTTTGTTTTCTATCAGTTAGTGCTGTGTATAAAACATCACTGGATGGGTGTTGTCCAGCGATGCTTCACAGCCTTTCCTTTTCGATCATGCCCTTGCAGCGACAGGTATAATTAAGGTCAGAGAAAGCCATTAAATCGTACTGATAGCCATGTCCATAAAAAAAAAAAAAGATTTTATATAAGAAAAGTGAAGAGGAACATTTCTGCCTGTCAAAATTCAAATAAAAAGAAACATCATTTAACATGAAATATATTTTATATATTTTATATTGGTGTATTAAAAGTTACATTAATGCTTGATTATGAAATAAAATCCATATATTATGATTTAGTTCTAATGATTTTTGTCAGTATTCACACATGATGACTGATAGTAGTAACTCAAATAAATGTACTTGCTATTTTTTATATTTAGCTCAGTCAATCTTCATCTCATCATCTCAACGTTTTAGACATAGCAATCTATAATCATCTCTTCCTTCCGGTGGTACCCCTCAAGTGTTGCCACATCAAATCGTTCATAAGATAATGATGACAGATAATTCTGATCCGTGTTATCCATAGTGATCATTTGTTTTACGAATCAATAAATCTTTTTATGTTGCCTCCATTTCTCCCGGTCATGTTCGTTTGTGTACTGTATTCTGTTGAATTCCACTAAAACTGATTAAAGACGTCAACCATAACTAGATCTTTTTTCATAATATTTTTCTCTGAACACAAATAGAGAGCAAACTATAGTTAAAAAAAAGAAAGAAAAGGTCACTTTGTAGTTAGGCTCGAATAACATTGAATAAATAACCTGTAATTAAACCGAGTGGAGGTTCACTATACACTGGGAGGCGGACCCACACATGGGCCCCTGCACTGGCTCAGCTGTTAAACAAGTGACAGCCTGCAGGCTGCTGGAGTCATGACGGAGAGCAGCGGGTCTCTGCAGCACATGAGGTGAGTACGCGTGTAAAGACGAGCAAGAGTTGGGGGGGGGGGCTGCTTGTTGTTGGCAGATGTTTGGCGGAGGCTTATAGTTCACACAATCTTTGTCTTTGATGATGAATAATAATCGTCATGGTGGGAGGTGCAGACTGTGTCATGCAATGTGCTGTAAAGGCCCTTCCAATACCAAAATTTAGTCAATTATAAGGTGTTGTCAGCACCTGTGGAACTTCTGCTGATGACTGCTGGACACCATCATGCCTTGAATATCAAAAATATGTGGAAAATATTAAGCTAAGAATAGGAAATTCAGAACAATGAACATTTTTCATCCTTTAATTGGACAAGAATATTTTTTTTCCTCAGTTGGCAATACTGATTATATTTATACTTAAGGTGCAGTTATAACAATTAGGGCCTGTGTGCAATGTTTAACCTTAATCTTCTGCAGATTTAATCAATAACAGCAAAAACGTTGAAATGCTTTTATAGAACGATGTTGTTGTTGTTTTTTTTTCAACTTTAAAGGATTAATCAGTGAAAAAAAGCGTACATTAAAATATGCATTTAATTATAAAAACAAAGATATTATGCTAGAATGAAAACCCATACGGGAGCAATTCACTTGAGCAACAAGCAAATCGTAAATGTGTTCTAACAACTGCAGAAAAAAGTAGCTTTGTGTTTGTGCTGCCATGCGTGCACAACAAAAGTGACAAGGGGCCCACAAAGTTCTGAATGAAATTCTTGTATTTAATGGAGTGGCACTGTTCCCACTTGTATGGAAAACAACAACAACAACTAAAAAGTAAGATAACAGCGCAGATATCTTGGTTTTGCAGGTTTTGTGGATGCACGTAAAGTTTTTGATGTTAAAGTTGCAGTTCATATATATTTTTTTTGTATGGTGATTGTATTAGAATTCCGTTGTTTTGTTTTTTGATTGCAGATTTCAGTCACACTTGACCAAGGTTGTGAGAGTGAATGTGTGTACTTTTGCTTAAATTACAAAGGCAATCACTTTGGAAAATGTGTCAGAACATTACGCAAAATAAAGTCACATATAGTGCTGTAGAGCGCACTCTGCAGGAAGGCAGTGCACTGCAACAGGCAGCGAGCTCAGCAGTCTACACGGGTGCCCTGCATGTAAATTGTTCTAACTGTTGTTTCACACAGTTCAAATATGAACTTTTCAAAGCACGATGGGCCATTCAGCCTGAAGTCACAGGCCCACGTTCCTTCAACTCTTCCCATAGTGAAGTCACCTCCATCACTTGGTTCCCTCCTCATGTGCTGTGTTTCTGCGTTATTCATTTTGCTCAAACATTGCCACTTGGAGAAAGCAGCAAGGGAGAGCAAAACATTGCTTCCGTTTCCTAACATTTCCCTCAGCGCCAGAAACAATTTTGTTGGTTTTCCTTTCAGAAACATTGAGGCTGAAAGGTTTCACCCCAAATGCAATTGGTGTAACTGTGTCTGTTTGTTTGGTTGCCACGATGCATGTTTTGCCCATGAATACCCATTTGATCTGTTTTCATTATGGAATAATTTTCCTCGCTCTCATCTCCCTCCCCCTCCAGGTATGACTGTGGCCCCTGCTTTTCGCAACGCTGTCATTCTTCACTTCCTTCTTGCTCCGCTCGAGAAAGAGTTATGACCGCCTTCAGGGGCATCTGGACTCAGGAGTTCTGGCGCTGTGTTGGAGCCGAGTTTCTCTCCATGATGCTTTTTGTCCTTCTGAGTCTCGGTGCAACCATAAACTGGACTTCAATTGAAAAGGATCCCCACCCCCCCAACCTGGTGCAGATCTCGCTTGCCTTTGGACTGAGCATTGCCACCATGGTGCAGTGCTTCGGCCACATAAGCGGCGCTCACGTTAACCCGGCCGTCACAGCAGCAATGGTTGCCACCAGGAAGCTCAGCCTGGCCAAAGGAGTCTTCTACCTCTTGGCCCAATGTGGGGGAGCGACAGTGGGCGCAGCCCTCCTCTTGGGTTTTACCCCTTCCTCTGTGAAGGGCGCCCTGGGAGTCACTACGGTTTGTCAATATACATTGATTTTTCATTCATTTTGAAGGTTAAGCGTGTAGTATTTGGATATTTTGAGAGGAAACAGTGACATCAAGTGTTTACATTTTAGATTGCAGCCCTCTTTCCCTCGTCTTTCCTCTCTTGAGTTTGCCAGTGAGCTACGGCGGCCTGCGCACACAAACCTGGATACCTCATCCAATTTGCTTTTTGTTTATTTTATTTTTTATTTAGTTGAGGATGCGAGCGTTTGCCTTACATATCCTTAAATGCAGGCTTCCTTAGAAATATGGCGGTTCAAGATGGCAGCTAACTGAGAGCAAGACCCTTGTTCCATGTATATTACTACACATACATATGAGAACCATTTTATGGGTAGCAAAACCAAATGAATTTTATTGTACTGCGAGTATACACTTTTATTAATGTTTTGTGGGCAATATGTTAAGCTTTTACCAATACAAAAACAGAAATCGAGCCAAATTCTATACACGGGAACTTTAATTGTTCATTTCACTGCTATCGAAGATTTAAAAATATTTCAATATCGTTTTAAATTCGAATAAAAAGTGAGTGCAGCCCATCTTTTCTTCTAGCGTGTGTAGATGGGGCCCCGAGTTTGTTAGTTTGGGTAATCAAACGCAAAAAAAAAAGCAACCTCAGCCTTAGCATATATGCAATTACAATTAAGTAACCTTAGTGAGAGTTAAGAAGCCTGTTTTATGAATAATAATAAAAAAGAATTGTAGCAATCACCCATTCAACCCACAATTCCTGATATTAAACAGATATAGTGTACATCTAACCTCAACTAATAAAACCTACTAAGAGGCCAACTTCAAAATAAAAGTATTTCTTTTACTTAATTCTGAAGCAGTGTCCTTGTTGTCACACCTACTTCAAACAACAGTCTTTTTTGAAAGTCAACTCACTGTCCAACACTTGAATCAGGATGCACACACATTCAAAAAACCGATCCAGAAGGGTGTTTAAAGCTGGGCTCACTAACCTTTTTGAACCTGAGAACTATTCACATGAAGTCATATAAAGGGCAACCAGTTTGCTATACTCTGCTGAAGTAACACGTTTTCTCAGTTAGCTTTTAGTTATATATTACTATTATTATCAATTACAATGATCTATGTGAAGACACTCATCACTTTAATGAGTCGTCGATAATTATCAACGAGTTAACAAGCTTTGATAAAACTGAATTTTAGATGCAGTTCAACGAGTTGTGCTATTTTTAGAACAGCACTGTGGGGGACTCATGTGGTCCTCGGGGGCTACCTGGTGCCCACGGCCACCGTGTTGGTGACCCCTGGTCTAACACAACGGTTTGCTGGCCTGCACCGCTGCTTGGGGGTGCGTTGTGACCAACACAGCGGTCCCGTAACGCCCAAAGGAACGTAAAAAAAAAAAAAAAAAATGACAGTGGGTCAGTACCTTAATGTTGTTCGTCCAGCAGGCGGCGTGGCAGGAGCAGCGGAACATGCTCACAAGTTTCGTTTCCGGCGAGTCACGTCCCTCGTAGCAAGTCCGTCGAAACTCGAGGAACTGCTGGCTTTGCTAACGGCAGCTGCCGTTCGCTTCCCGCCATCCACCGCTGCAGCTTCCCCGTTCGCAGGGCTCACAACAACAAGTGGACCCTGGGAAATGCTGCTAGCAAAACGCCGTGCAGACGTTTTAGCCGACAACTTCCTTTTGTACAGTCCTCGTGGAATTCCTTGCTGTAATCCAAGTTAGATGACGCACTGTCGCTGTTAATCTACGCGGCGTCAACACGGTCCCTCACTCCTCATTAGCTCACCTGTGTGTATCCCGACAGCTTCTTCTTCTTCTTCTTCTTCTTCTTCTTCTTCTTCTTCTTCTTATGCGTTTCACACACATACACCAATTATTCACAAGCTGTGTGCTCAAAAAGATACTGGAAATACGTCTTAACATAAAGATACTTTTACAAATGAAATAAACAGGAAGTTTTAACCTTCTTAACACTTTTAAACCATGAGTTTGCTGTACAGTGATAAGCATATACATGCACATGGGAACACGTTAACCCATTTTATCCTATCCATCTATCCAGACCCCCGTGACCCTGAGCTAGGGAATAAGCAATTATAGAAGATGAATGAATGAATGAAAATGTAGTCATGGGATAGCAACCCTTTGTGTTTCACCTGCAACTTTAAAAAAAAAAAAAAAAAGAAAAAAGAAAAAAAAGAAATATAATCACTCCTTCCTAAGTGAACAAAAAAAAAAAAGAAATGAGTGTTATTGAGTTTCTAGTCTTTCAGGATATAGTGGAATTGTGTTTGGCTTTGCTGAGCTGTGCAAGGCCTCGTGCTCACTGGCCTTATTGTCCATGAGTATCTATTTATACTGTCCAAGCTGTGTTGACGTTGAGTGTGCATGTTTAATATGACACAAGAAGATGACACATCAGAATAATACAAGGACTTGGCAGGCATTTTCTCGCCAACTGTAATCTGTCTGTCTGTCTTCAACACAGGTTAATGCGAGTATATCAGTCGGGAGCGCCCTCGCTGTGGAACTCTTCATCACCTTTCAGCTCGTCTTCACCGTGTTTGCCACGTGTGACCCAAACCGCCACGACCTGAAGGGATCAGCTGCGTTAGCGATTGGCCTGTCCGTGTGTGTAGGCCACCTTTTCGCTGTAGGTGTCCTGGGTTTGTGACTCCTTCCCCGTGAAACTATTGTGTATTTGAACAAAAAGAGAGAGAGGGGATGGGGGTGGGGGGTGAGAGACAGAGCTCTTTATTGAAATTACTCTCAAAAAATTAAAGAAAAACGCACAAATGCACGAATATTTGAGACAAGATTAATAGTTACCTTTGGCCTCTACAGGTCACTATATGTACAGAAGTACTTCTACAAGTTGAATATTTATACAAGTTTTTCTTTTCCTGATATGAGTATACATTATTTTTGGATGATGGGCGTATCCAATGAGAGTTTCTGCACTGTTCAGTGCAGGGCTTTAGTACCCAAGCACTACAGGGAGACTGTCAACATATTTGGGTTGGTTATTTTGCTGCAGAGGTCAGATAACTGAAATGAGAAAAACAGGATGGGACGGTTAATATTTTTGTGAAAACAGGAGGAAGGGTGAGGCGACAGAGTGCACCGAGCTTACAGATGACAGTGGAGCATTTGCTCAGAGTTTTTGTAGACGTCAGTGACATGTTCAAAAACTGATTTAACTCTTTTCCACAGTGGGAAAGAAAAAAAAATAGCTCTGGCTTATGACTTGGTAAAGGCACAAGTCCGTGATGTCACTCTCCTCCGAGGTGGTTTGAAGCAAAAAAAAAAATGCTGCACCTGTGATTTTGAAAATGTCCTGCTGCACATTATTTTGGTTCTGAATTTGTTGAACATTTTTTTACACGTCTTCTTGCCACTGATTGCTCACTCAGATTCCCTACACTGGAGCCAGCATGAACCCGGCCCGATCCTTTGGCCCAGCCATTGTGACATGGAGCTGGGAGAACCACTGGGTATGTGCTCATTACTGTCACTTAACACAGAATATGTAAGTTGTGACACGATTCAGCGGTGGCGTGGTGACACTCTGTTACTTTTGTGTGTCGTTGCGCGTATCTTCTCCGTGCTTTGATGCCATCTCTAACTTTCTTCTGTGGGTTTTGATCTGAGAAGATCTACCAGTCTCGTCTCCTTGGCAAGGCTTTGATATTCTCTCAGCTTCTTTTCTTTTGTTTCAACAGACAGAGCTTTCTTGTTTCGCGCACATTTCAAATTAATCTCGGCAAAACTTTTTTTTTTTAGTTTTACTTCAGCGTGTGTTCTCTCGTATGATCTTGCTATTCCTAAAGAGCGTTCAAAATAGAAGCTTCTTCACTTGGACTAGATGACACTTTTGGTGCCTTCATTAAATCAGTCATCCTTTTTTTTGTCATATCTTCCATACATCATTATACACGTATACAAATGTTCTTTTCCATGTGTTTTTCTTCGTCCTTTCCTTTAAAGAAATAGTTGCAAGCAGCATGCACTTCACATCATTTGTACGCTGTAGTTGAATAAAATATTAAGGCAGGGTTAGAAAAGAGGGCTGATGCACCTCTGACTGCAACAAACAACTAAAATCGAAATTGCACCGCATGATAATAAGCACAAGCAGATGGAAAATAGCATTCATCCCTGTTTCCTGTGTGATAGGTGTACTGGGTGGGTCCCTCTCTGGGTGCCACTCTGGCAGCAGCCCTGTACGAGTACCTGTTCTGTCCAGATCCACAGAAGAAGAAGAAGAAACGCTACTCCGATGTCTTCATCAGGACCGCCTTTGCTACGGCCAAACAGCGTCAGGACTCGGTCACGGCACAGGAGCCTCTCTTCACTGCCATGGGCCTAGATAGAGCCGAGGGGAAGGAGCGAGGGCAGGAGAAAGAGGTCTCAGAGGAGGTTTTGTCCTCCGTGTGACTAAAGGTGAGCAGTGAAGCTGCTGATCTCGTTTGAAGACAGACCTCCTCTGGTAGTCTGGCACTGGAAGAGCTTACAAATTAGAGAAGAGGAACATGTGTTAGTAGAAGAATGCAATAAGGAGAAGATTTAGTGAGCCGGCCTTTAACAAGCATGATAGAGCAGGATGGTTTGCTCAAAAAAAACTTTGCGAATTGCGAATTGCGAAACACGCAAATGTTTCTCTTCCAGCAGTCGGAAGAGAAACATTTCTTCTGCTTCCTCCTTGAATGTATTATTGGTTAGGGTTAAACGGAAACAGCAGCCACCCAGCAACCAAGCTGTGCGTTAGATTTCAAATGTTCTCACTTACCAACAGCAGGTGACAAAATGTGTATGCGAGTCATCACACAAACCTTCCAATAAGAAGATGTGGAGGTAAACAATCGTGTGATGCAGCTGAGTGCGGTCATCTCATTGCCTTCACGGCGCCGAAGTTTTCCCGCGAAATCAATGCATGAATATGTGAGATGGAACAATTCTGTGGCGATGGTGAGGCGGCTGCTCTTAACATTTGCATAATGCTGCTGTCTATTATGATTTATGGTTCTCCCCCTGCAGTGGGAATAGATGCACGTATTCTATAGGGAAAGTGGTGACTCCACAGTTTAAGCAGTCACTCACAGAGACAAAAGCATAAGCGTCTTCTTTAGGTTTTATAGATCCTTGTAATTAAAAAGATCTTTTAATTCAAATGTATCCTGATAGCGTGTTGTTGTTGTTGTTGTTTTAATGTATTAGCAGAGGTAACAATACATATCCAGATTGATCCAGCTGTTTTAGTGTTTTGTAAAATCCTGAGAGAAAATGAATGGGAAACAATCATTGGCTCTTTTTTTTTTTACTGAATTGTGGAAAAAGCAATAGATTTTGTCTTTCCAAAATGAAACTTGTTTCTTGGTTGCGTTCTGAAAACACTTTAGACGAGGGAAAACAAGAGATTTTAATCTTTGTCAAATTGGTAGTGGATGCTCCAGTGGTGTTGTTTTATCTGGGGTACAGCTTCACATCACACGCCCTCTCTATCTGTTGATTTCCAGCCTTTCCATCCTTGTGTTGCCTCACTGCCCTTATAAATACGAGCAACTCACTTACCCTCTTTTCTTGAAAAGAGATTGCAAAACTGCAAAACAAGGTTTTGCTCAAGGTGACCCCTGTGTATTTATCCAGTATAATTTCAGCATTACATGAGCATGTCTGGCTGCTTGCTAATTTGACATTCACACTGTTGCAGATACTTACACTGTCACTTGACATTTTCCTTACTCGTAAGTGGGCGTTTGTTGCTTCACATACAAGACTAAAAAAAGAAATGATAGAAGGTGGGGCTGCAAAGCCTCTTTTTTCAGTCTACATTCAGTCCTCAGCTGTTCTCTCAAGCACTGAAAACATTTTCCTGTAGCCACTTTAAAGGTTAAGTGTGTGATATTAAAATATTTTGAAGAAGAAACAGTGACATCAAGTGGTTACATTGTAGATTGCAGCATCTTTCATAGCCAGTGAACTGCGGTGGCCTGAGCACCCAAACCTGGATACCTCGTCCAACTTCTTCTTCTGTCCCCTAAACTAAAGTGTGACCATGTTTTTATGTCAGTGTTATGTTTAGAAATGAGCAGTTCCACTGTAAACTTTGAATGACACCACTTTGTTCAGTGTGTGGTTCTGTTTCATCTTACGTTTTTCAGTAATTAAATTTTTGAACAACAGTTTGTATCGTTGTACTGCCATATTTTTCTCAACTGTAAAGATTTCAATAAAGCATTCTATTCATATTCCAAAGGAACTGCTCATTTAATCTTTGTATCTATCTGAAGTAGCACAGAGGAGCACAGTTGAGATAAGCAAACATTCTGTTTGCAATGTACCTGAACAGCACAACCCAGTTGCGTACTAGCTCAAGAAGGTTGCTGGGAGTTGAACCCAGGACCCTGGGTCTTGTGAACCCTGTTTACAAGACAGGCGCTTTGACCACTTGCATTTCAGTACTTTGAACACATGTCTGCATTTTAACTCCATCTTTATGTGCCATTGTGTATTTGATGTTGATGGAAAGTAAAACGATAAATATTGTTCCCTAAACCCATATTCCCCAATAAACCCGGGCCGCGGCGGTGAGAGCGCCGAATCCTGACCACGAGACCACCAGGGATGTGCTGCAACTGCTTTTTCCGATTGGATGTCTGACGTGATCTTTGGCCCCATCAGAAAAAGTGTTTAAAAGGAACCTAAGTGTCCAATTAGCTCAGATGTTTAGAGCGTGGTGCTAATAACGCACACCACCTCTACAGTGTATTTCTTACGTTATGAAATGATCAGATTTGAGAAGTCAGTGAATGAGAAAATTCCAGTTTTTCAAAGGGCCCACATGCGGGAGTGTATTTTTTTCCAAATTTCTTATTGAATCAATAGTTGCAGAGTGAGACACTATGCTTGAATGACAGATTATTTTGTACATTTGTGCTGGAACAGCCCAATTGCATACTAGCTCAAGAAGGTACTGCTGGGAGTTGAACCCAGGATCTCCTGTTTACTAGACAGGCACTTTGACCAACTAAGCCACAGCACCTTACATTTGAACTGTTTGAACACTTCTGCATTTTATCTTCATCTTTACGTGCCATTGTGTATTTGATGTTGATAGAAAGACAAAAGAGATTGTTCCCTGATGGGGAGTCGAACCCGGGCCGCGGCGGTGAAAGCGCCAAATTCTGACCACTATACCACCAGGGTTGTGCTGCTACTGCTTTTTTCAATTGGACCTCTGACATTTGACCGTTGGCCCACGAAAGACATCACGTTATTAAATCCCACTGACGACAGATGGCAAGACACCGGTTTGTCTCTCTCGATATAGGTTGCAAATGCGAGACTGTCCTTTTCTCCAAATTTCTCAATGAATCAAAAGTTGTACTGGTGTAAAGTTGCATAGTGAGACACAGTTATGGGAAGCAAGCATTCTGTTTATAATATAGCAGCATGCGTGTAAGGTACCTTGACAGTTGTCCTGCCACAGCCCAATTGCGTACCAGCTCAACAAGGTGCTGCTGGGAGTTGAACCCAGGATCTCCTGTTTACGAGACAGGCGCATCGACCACTAAGCCACAGCACCTGTGCTTCACAGTTTTTAAAATGACAGCTTTCCCTGTACTCATGCTTTTGATTTGGTCAACATAGAAAGATGTGAAGGCGCTGAAATTTTTTCTACATGTTCCAAAAGGCACTGCTGGGATTTGAACCCAGGATCTCCTGTTTCAACCTCCTGTGGCCAACTAAGCCACAGCACCTTGCATTTCAGCACTTTGAACACAAGTCTTCTTTTTAACTTCATCTTTACGTGCCATTGTGTATTTGATGTTGATGGAAAGTAAGACGAAAAATATTGTTCCCTGACCGGGAATCGAACCCAGGCCGAACCCGGGCCGAATCCTGACCACTAGACCACCAGGGATGTTCTGTTATTGCTTTTTGCAATTGGACCTTTGACAAATGACCACATTAAATCCCACTGACGACAGATGGCAAGACACCGGTTTGTCTCTCTCGATATATGGCCCACATGCGAGACTGTGCTTTTCTCCAAGAATCAAAAGTTGTACTGGTGTAAAGTTGCATAGTCAGACACAGTTCAGGTCAGCAAGCATTCTGTTTATAATATAGCAGCATGTATATTGACAGTTGTGCTGGCACAGCCCAGTTGCTTACTAACTCAAGAAGGTGCTGCTGGGATTTGAACCCAGGATCTCCTGTTTACTAGACAGGCGCTTTGACCAACTAAGCCACAGCACCTGAACTTCGAAATGTCTGAACACTTCTGCATTTTATCTCCATCTTCACGTGCCATCGTGTATTTGATGTTGATAGAAAGACAAAAGAGATTGTTCCCTGACCGGGAATCGAACCCGGGCCGCGGCGGTGAAAGCGCCGAATCCTGACCACTAGACCACCAGGGATGTGCTCTACTGCTTTTTTCAATTGGACCTCTGACATTTGACCGTTGGCCAACGTAAAACATGACTATATTAAATCCCACTGACTACGGATGGAAAGATTCCAGTTTGTCTCTCTCGATATAGGGCCCACATGCGGGAATGTGTTTTTCTCTAAATATCTAATTGAATTAAAAGGTCTATTGGTGTAATGTCGCACTGTCAGACGCAGTTGAGATAAGCAAGGATTCTGTTTACAATATGGAAGAGCAGCATAGACATTTGTGATGGCACTGTCCAGTTGCGTACTAGCTTAAGAAGGTGCTGCTGGGAGTTGAACACAGGATCTCCTGTTTACAAGACCACTAAGCCACAGCACCTGTGCTTCACACAGTTTCAAATAATTCTCGACCAATTTGAATTATTGAGCACACCAAAAACTTCTTGGTGATGAAGGATATACAGGGATGGAGTCCTCAAAGGTTCATGGGGAGGGTGTTTTGCTTCTTGGCCACTTGTCACCAACAGCACCAATGAAGTTCCCCAGAATTATTCTTTTTATTTGGTCAAACAAAAGAGATGTGAAAGCCCTGACGATTTTCTAAAACCGTTAGATTTTTCTACATGTTCCATAAGGCGCTGCTGGGATTTGAACTAAGGATGTCCAGCTTCAAAAAACGCAATCCTCATGACCATTGTGTGGAACAAACCCCAAAACATGAAATCCAAAGAAGTACATAAATTGTCTGTTTCTGTTTGCTTGCACTGATCAAAAATGAGAAAAATGGGTTTAAAAGAAAACAACGTGGCCGCTTAGCTCAGCTCTTTAGAGCGTGGTGCTAATAACGCCAAGGTCATGGGTTCAAGCCCCATACTGGCCAGATGTCCTTTTTCAAACACACCTTCTCTGTTTCTTTACTTTCAAAAGGCTCAGATTTGAGACCTCAGAGAAAAAGAAACTCACAGTCGCACAGTTCGTCACTCGAAAAACAACAACCGTCCGTTGACAGCTTTGTAATCAAATCGTTGTATTATATTCTGGAAGAGACTAGCCCAGCTTTCATCATATCACAACTGAGAGGAAATAATTATGCAGTAATTACCAGCTGTCCAGACACAATCATCAGGAATGAAACTGATGCCTCTTTTCTTGCATTGGCCAGGAATCGAACCCGGGATAAGATTGAGGGTTCGAGTCCCTTCGTGGTTGTTTCTTTGAGCTGATATTTTGGATACAGACAGAAATGTATTTGACTTCTACTACATCCTGTAAACTTATGACAAAACCTGGGATTTAAATGAGCGCTACAAAAGTGTGTCTCTACACTGCAACATCCAATAAAACACATGAGCCAACACGTAGTTTTTCAAACAATGTGTGAATTGGCTTGGAGAGAGTCATGGTTGCCAGTGTTTTCTCAATGTCCTCAAGCCCAAAAAGCACAATCCTCATGACCAGTCTGTGGAACAAACCCCAAAACATATGAAAACCAAAGAAGAACATAAATTATCTGTTTTCTTTCTGTTTGCTTGCATTGATAAAAAAAAAAAAAAAACTGAAAAAAGGGTTTAAAAGGAACCAAAGTGGCCGGTTAGCTCAGATGGTTAGAGCGTGGTGCTAATAACGCCAAGGTCATGGGTTCAAGCCCCATACTGGCCAGAGGCTCTGCTTCAGACCCACCTCCTCTATTTCTTACCTTTTAAAATGATCAGATTTAAGAAGTTGGTGAATAAGAAGGTTCCAGTTCTTCCACAGTTTTTGCCACTCAACAAACTACAAATGTACTGATTTTACATTGACAGCTTTTCAAATACATCTTCGTAGTTTATTTTTGAAGAGACAAGCGCTGCGTTTATCAAATATTACAACTGTGATTAAATAATTACATAGTAATAAAACAGTCAACTCTCTTGCATTGGCCAGGAATTGAACCCGGGTCTCCTGCGTGGGAGGCAGGAATTCTACCACTGAACCACCAATGCTTACAAATACCTCAGGTTGATCACCTGGCATGAGTCTGGGACCACAGCTATGCCATTGAGAATCTCAGGCACTCCCTTCTGACTTAGTTGTGCCATAATGTAGTTTGAGCTGGTCAGTTTGTGGTCTTTCGCCAGCCGTGTGGCCTAGTAGACAAGGCGTCTGACTTCGGATCAGAAGATTGAGGGTTCGAGTCCCTTCGTGGTTGTTTCTTTCAGCTTGTGTTTTCGATAAAGAGAGAAATGTATTTGACTTCTACTGCATCCTGTAAACTTATGACAACACCTGGGATTTAAATGAGAGTGGAAATAGGAGGGCATCAACTGTTGCTTCTTGTCTTTATCCCACTCACAACAAGAGTTTTATTTTATTCCTCATGTAGCTCTACAAAAGTGTGTCTCTACACTGCAACATCCAATAAAACACATAAGTCATGACATAGTTCCTCAAACAATGTGTGAATGGGCTCGGAGAGTCATGGCTGCCAGTGTTTTCTCATTGTCCTCCAGCTCAAAAAGCGCAATCCTCATGACCAGTGTGTGGAACAAACTCCAAAACATATGAAAACAGAGAAGTACATAAAATAGTTCTCTTTCTTTTTGCTTTCACGGATCAGAAATGAGAGAAAAGGGGGTTCAAAGTCACCAATGTGGCTGGTTAGCTCAGATGGTTAGAGTGTGGTGCTAATAACGCCAAGGTCATGGGTTCAAGCCCCATACTGGCCAGAAACCTTGTTTCAAACACACCTCATCTATTTCTTACCTTTTAAAATGATCAGATTTGAGTAGTCAGTGAAGAAGAAAGTTCTAGTTTTTCTCCAGTTTTTTTATAGGGCCCACATTGCAGGACTGTCTTTTTTTTTCCAAATTTCTCATTGAATCAAAACAATTTTTTGGTGTATCTGTTTACAATATGACAGATCATGTCAGACACTTGTCCTGGCACCAGCCTGTTCCTTACTAGCTCAAGAAGGTGCTGCTGGGAGTTGAACCCAGGATCTCCTGTTTACGAGACAGGCGCTTTGACCACTAAGCCACAGCACCTGTGCTTCACATGTCCTCAAATGATAGGTTTCCCTGGACTCATGCTTTTGATTTGGTCAACACAAAAAGATGTGAAGGCGCTGAATGTTTTTCTACATGTTCCAAAAGGCACTGCTGGGATTTGAACCCAGGATCTCCTGTTTACTAGACAGGCGCTTTGACCAACTAAGCCACAGCACCTTGCATTTCAGCACTTTGAACACAAGTCTTCTTTTTAACTTCATCTTTACGTGCCATTGTGTATTTGATGTTGATGGAAAGTAAGACGAAAAGTATTGTTCCCTGACCGGGAATCGAACCCGGGCCGCGGCGGTGAGAGCGCCGAATCCTGACCACTAGACCACCAGGGATGTTCTGTTATTGCTTTTTGCAATTGGACCTTTGACAAATGACCACATTAAATCCCACTGACGACAGATGGCAAGACACCGGTTTGTCTCTCTCGATATATGGCCCACATGCGAGACTGTGCTTTTCTCCAAATTTCTCAAAGAATCAAAAGTTGTACTGGTGTAAAGTTGCACAGTCAGACACAGTTCAGGTCAGCAAGCATTCTGTTTATAATATAGCAGCATGTATATTGACAGTTGTGTTGGCACAGCCCAGTTGCTTACTAACTCAAGAAGGTGCTGCTTGGATTTGAACCCAGGATCTCCTGTTTACTAGGCAGGCGCTTTGACCAACTAAGCCACAGCACCTGAACTTCAAAATGTCTGAACACTTCTGCATTTTATCTCCATCTTTACGTGCCATCGTGTATTTGATGTTGATAGAAAGACAAAAGAGATTGTTCCCTGACCGGGAATCGAACCCGGGCCGCGGCGGTGAAAGTGACGAATCCTGACCACTAGACCACCAGGGATGTGCTGCTACTGCTTTTTTCAATTGGACCTCTGACATTTGACCGTTGGCCAACGTAAAACATGACTATATTAAATCCCACTGACTACGGATGGAAAGATTCCAGTTTGTCTCTCTCGATATAGGGCCCACATGCGGGAATGTGTTTTTCTCTAAATATCTAATTGAATTAAAAGGTCTATTGGTGTAATGTCGCACTGTCAGACGCAGTAGAGATAAATAAGCAAGGATTCTGTTTACAATATGGAAGAGCAGCATAGACATTTGTGATGGCACTGTCCAGTTGCGTACTAGCTTAAGAAGGTGCTGCTGGGAGTTGAACCCAGGATCTCCTGTTTACAAGACAGGCGCTTTGACCACTAAGCCACAGCACCTGTGCTTCACGCAGTTTCAAATAATTCTCGACCAATTTGAATTATTGAGCACACCAAAAACTTCTTGGTGATGAAGGATATAGAGGGATGGAGTCCTCAAAGGTTCATGGGGAGGGTGTTTTGCTTCTTGGCCACTTGTCACCAACAGCACCTTCAATGAAGTTCCCCAGAATTATTCTTTTTAGTTGGTCAAACAAAAGAGATGTGAAAGCCCTGACGATTTTCTAAAACCGTTAGATTTTTCTACATGTTCCATAAGGCGCTGCTGGGATTTGAACTAAGGATGTCCAGCTTCAAAAAACGCAATCCTCATGACCATTGTGTGGAACAAACCCCAAAACATGAAATCCAAAGAAGTACATAAATTGTCTGTTTCTGTTTGCTTGCACTGATCAAAAATGAGAAAAATGGGTTCAAAAGAAAACAACGTGGCCGCTTAGCTCAGCTCTTTAGAGCGTGGTGCTAATAACGCCAAGGTCATGGGTTCAAGCCCCATTCTGGCCAGATGTCCTTTTTCAAACACACCTTCTCTGTTTCTTTACTTTCAAAAGGCTCAGATTTGAGACCTCAGAGAAAAAGAAAGTCACAGTTTTCGTCACTCGAAAAACAACAACCTTCCGTTGACAGCTTTGTAATCAAATCATTGTATTATATTCTGGAAGACACTAGCCCAGCTTTCATCATATCACAACTGAGAGGAAATAATTATGCAGTAATTACGAGCTGTCCAGACACAATCATCAGGAATGAAACTGATGCCTCTTTTCTTGCATTGGCCAGGAATCGAACCCGGGGCTCCTGTGTGGGAGACAGGAATTCTGCCACTGAACCACCAATGCTTGCGGGGAGGCCAGGTTTAACACATGGCATGGGTCTGGAACCACAGCCATGCCATTGAGAATCTCTGGCACTCCCAGTTGACCCAATTGTGTCATAACGTAGTTTGAGCTGCTCAGTTTGTGGGATTTCGACAGCCACGTGGCCTAATGGACAAAGCGTCTGACTTCGGATCAGAAGATTGAGGGTTCGAGTCCCTTCGTGGTTGTTTCTTTGAGCTGATATTTTGGATACAGACAGAAATGTATTTGACTTCTACTGCATCCTGTAAACTTATGACAAAACCTGGGATTTAAATGAGCGCTACAAAAGTGTGTCTCTACACTGCAACATCCAATAAAACACATGAGCCAACACGTAGTTTTTCAAACAATGTGTGAATTGGCTTGGAGAGAGTCATGGTTGCCAGTGTTTTCTCAATGTCCTCAAGCTCAAAAAGCACAATCCTCATGACCAGTGTGTGGAACAAACCCCAAAACATATGAAAACCAAAGAAGAACATAAATTATCTGTTTTCTTTCTGTTTGCGTGCATTGATAAAAAAAAAAAAACAAACTGAAAAAAGGGTTTAAAAGGAACCAAAGTGGCCGGTTAGCTCAGATGGTTAGAGAGTGGTGCTAATAACACCAAGGTCATGGGTTCAAGCCCCATACTGGCCAGAGGCTCTGCTTCAGACCCGCCTCCTCTATTTCTTACCTTTTAAAATGATCAGATTTAAGAAGTTGGTGAATAAGAAGGTTCCAGTTCTTCCACAGTTTTCGCCACTCAACAAACTACAAATGTACTGATTTTACATTGACAGCTTTTCAAATACATCTTCGTAGTTTATTTTTGAAGAGACAAGCGCTGCGTTTATCAAATATTACAACTGTGATGAAATAATTACATAGTAATAAAACAGTCAACTCTCTTGCATTGGCCGGGAATTGAACCCGGGTCTCCTGCATGGGAGGCTGGAATTCTACCACTGAACCACCAATGCTTACAAATAGCCCAGGTTGATCACCTGGCATGAGTCTGGGACCACAGCTATGCCATTGAGAATCTCAGGCACTCTCTTCTGACTTAGTTGTGCCATAATGTAGTTTGAGCTGGTCAGTTTGTGGTCTTTCGCCAGCCGCGTGGCCTAATGGACAAGGAGTCTGACTTCGGATCAGAAGATTGAGGGTTCGAGTCCCTTCGTGGTTGTTTCTTTCAGCTTGTGTTTTCGATAAAGAGAGAAATGTATTTGACTTCTACTGCATCCTGTAAACTTATGACAACACCTGGGATTTAAATGAGAGTGGAAATAGGAGGGCATCAACTGTTGCTTCTTGTCTTTATCCCACTCACAACAAGAGATTTATTTTATTCCTCATGTAGCTCTACAAAAGTGTGTCTCTACACTGCAACATCCAATAAAACACATAAGTCATGACATAGTTCCTCAAACAATGTGTGAATGGGCTCGGAGAGTCATGGCTGCCAGTGTTTTCTCATTGTCCTCCAGCTCAAAAAGCGCAATCCTCATGACCAGTGTTTGGAACAAACTCCAAAACATATGAAAACAGAGAAGTACATCAAATATTTCTCTTTCTTTTTGCTTTCACGGATCAGAAATGAGAGAAAAGGGGGTTCAAAGTCACCAATGTGGCCGGTTAGCTCAGATGGTTAGAGCGTGGTGCTAATAACGCCAAGGTCATGGGTTCAAGCCCCATACTGGCCAGAAACCTTGTTTCAAACACACCTCATCTATTTCTTACCTTTTAAAATGATCAGATTTGAGAAGTCAGTGAATAAGAAAGTTCCAGGTTTTCTCCAGTTTTTTTTATAGGGCCCACATTGCAGGACTGTCTTTTTTTTTCCAAATTTCTCATTGAATCAAAACAATTTTTTGGTGTATCTGTTTACAATATGACAGATCATGTCAGACACTTGTCCTGGCACAGGCCTGTTCCTTACTAGCTCAAGAAGGTGCTGCTGGGAGTTGAACCCAGGATCTCCTGTTTACGAGACAGGCGCTTTGACCACTAAGCCACAGCACCTGTGCTTCACATGTCCTCAAATGATAGGTTTCCCTGGACTCATGCTTTTGATTTGGTCAACACAAAAAGATGTGAAGGCGCTGAATGTTTTTCTACATGTTCCAAAAGGCACTGCTGGGATTTGAACCCAGGATCTCCTGTTTACTAGACAGGCGCTTTGACCAACTAAGGCACAGCACCTTGCATTTCAGCACTTTGAACACAAGTCTTCTTTTTAACTTCATCTTTACGTGCCATTGTGTATTTGATGTTGATGGAAAGTAAGACGAAAAGTATTGTTCCCTGACCGGGAATCGAACCCGGGCCGCGGCGGTGAGAGCGCCGAATCCTGACCACTAGACCACCAGGGATGTTCTGTTATTGCTTTTTGCAATTGGACCTTTGACAAATGACCACATTAAATCCCACTGACGACAGATGGCAAGACACCGGTTTGTCTCTCTCGATATATGGCCCACATGCGAGACTGTGCTTTTCTCCAAATTTCTCAAAGAATCAAAAGTTGTACTGGTGTAAAGTTGCATAGTCAGACACAGTTCAGGTCAGCAAGCATTCTGTTTGTAATATAGCAGCATGTATATTGACAGTTGTGCTGGCACAGCCCAGTTGCTTACTAACTCAAGAAGGTGCTGCTGGGAGTTGAACCCAGGATCTCCTGTTTACTAGACAGGCGCTTTGACCAACTAAGCCACAGCACCTGAACTTGAAAATGTCTGAACACTTCTGCATTTTATCTCCATCTTTACGTGCCATCGTGTATTTGATGTTGATAGAAAGACAAAAGAGATTGTTCCCTGACCGGGAATCGAACCCGGGCCGCGGCGGTGAAAGTGACGAATCCTGACCACTAGACCACCAGGGATGTGCTGCTACTGCTTTTTTCAATTGGACCTCTGACATTTGACCGTTGGCCAACGTAAAACATGACTATATTAAATCCCACTGACTACGGATGGAAAGATTCCAGTTTGTCTCTCTCGATATAGGGCCCACATGCGGGAATGTGTTTTTCTCTAAATATCTAATTGAATTAAAAGGTCTATTGGTGTAATGTCGCACTGTCAGACGCAGTTGAGATAAATAAGCAAGGATTCTGTTTACAATATGGAAGAACAGCATAGACATTTGTGATGGCACTGTCCAGTTGCGTACTAGCTTAAGAAGGTGCTGCTGGGAGTTGAACCCAGGATCTCCTGTTTACAAGACAGGCGCTTTGACCACTAAGCCACAGCACCTGTGCCTCACTCAGTTTCAAATAATTCTCAACCAATTTGAATTATTGAGCACACCAAAAACTTCTTGGTGATGAAGGATATAGAGGGATGGAGTCCTCAAAGGTTCATGGTGAGGGTGTTTTGCTTCTTGGCCACTTGTCACCAACAGCACCTTCAATGAAGTTCCCCAGAATTATTCTTTTTATTTGGTCAAACAAAAGAGATGTGAAAGCCCTGACGATTTTCTAAAACCGTTAGATTTTTCTACATGTTCCATAAGGCGCTGCTGGGATTTGAACTAAGGATGTCCAGCTTCAAAAAACGCAATCCTCATGACCATTGTGTGGAACAAACCCCAAAACATGAAATCCAAAGAAGTACATAAATTGTCTGTTTCTGTTTGCTTGCACTGATCAAAAATGAGAAAAATGGGTTTAAAAGAAAACAACGTGGCCGCTTAGCTCAGCTCTTTAGAGCGTGGTGCTAATAACGCCAAGGTCATGGGTTCAAGCCCCATACTGGCCAGATGTCCTTTTTCAAACACACCTTCTCTGTTTCTTTACTTTCAAAAGGCTCAGATTTGAGACCTCAGAGAAAAAGAAAGTCACAGTTTTCGTCACTCGAAAAACAACAACCTTCCGTTGACAGCTTTGTAATCAAATCGTTGTATTATATTCTGGAAGACACTAGCCCAGCTTTCATCATATCACAACTGAGTGGAAATAATTATGCAGTAATTACCAGCTGTCCAGACACAATCATCAGGAATGAAACTGATGCCTCTTTTCTTGCATTGGCCAGGAGTCGAACCCGGGGCTCCTGTGTGGGAGACAGGAATTCTGCCACTGAACCACCAATGCTTGCGGGGAGGCCAGGTTTAACACATGGCATGGGTCTGGAACCACAGCCATGCCATTGAGAATCTCTGGCACTCCCAGTTGACCCAATTGTGTCATAATGTAGTTTGAGCTGCTCAGTTTGTGGGCTTTCGACAGCCACGTGGCCTAATGGACAAAGCGTCTGACTTTGGATCAGAAGATTGAGGGTTCGAGTCCCTTCGTGGTTGTTTCTTTGAGCTGATATTTTGGATACAGACAGAAATGTATTTGACTTCTACTGCATCCTGTAAACTTATGACAAAACCTGGGATTTAAATGAGCGCTACAAAAGTGTGTCTCTACACTGCAACATCCAATAAGACACATGAGCCAACACGTAGTTTTTCAAACAATGTGTGAATTGGCTTGGAGAGAGTCATGGTTGCCAGTGTTTTCTCAATGTCCTCAAGCTCAAAAAGCACAATCCTCATGACCAGTGTGTGGAACAACCCCCAAAACATATGAAAACCAAAGAAGAACATAAATTATCTGTTTTCTTTCTGTTTGCTTGCATTGATAAAAAAAAAAAAAAACTGAAAAAAGGGTTTAAAAGGAACCAAAGTGGCCGGTTAGCTCAGATGGTTAGAGCGTGGTGCTAATAAAGCCAAGGTCATGGGTTCAAGCCCCATACTGGCCAGAGGCTCTGCTTCAGACCCGCCTCCTCTATTTCTTACCTTTTAAAATGATCAGATTTAAGAAGTTGGTGAATAAGAAGGTTCCAGTTCTTCCACAGTTTTCGCCACTCAACAAACTACAAATGTACTGATTTTACATTGACAGCTTTTCAAATACATCTTCGTAGTTTATTTTTGAAGAGACAAAAATATCAAATATTACAACTGTGATGAAATAATTACATAGTAATAAAACAGTCAACTCTCTTGCATTGGCCGGGAATTGAACCCGGGTCTCCTGCGTGGGAGGCAGGAATTCTACCACTGAACCACCAATGCTTACAAACAGCCCAGGTTGATCACCTGGCATGAGTCTGGGACCACAGCTATGCCATTGAGAATCTCAGGCACTCTCTTCTGACTTAGTTGTGCCATAATGTAGTTTGAGCTGGTCAGTTTGTGGTCTTTCGCCAGCCGCGTGGCCTAATGGACAAGGCGTCTGACTTCGGATCAGAAGATTGAGGGTTCGAGTCCCTTCGTGGTTGTTTCTTTCAGCTTGTGTTTTCGATAAAGAGAGAAATGTATTTGACTTCTACTGCATCCTGTAAACTTATGACAACACCTGGGATTTAAATGAGAGTGGAAATAGGACGGCATCAACTGTTGCTTCTTGTCTTTATCCCACTCACAACAAGAGATTTATTTTATTCCTCATGTAGCTCTACAAAAGTGTGTCTCTACACTGCAACATCCAATAAAACACATAAGTCATGACATAGTTCCTCAAACAATGTGTGAATGGGCTCGGAGAGTCATGGCTGCCAGTGTTTTCTCATTGTCCTCCAGCTCAAAAAGCGCAATCCTCATGACCAGTGTGTGGAACAAACTCCAAAACATATGAAAACAGAGAAGTACATCAAATATTTCTCTTTCTTTTTGCTTTCACGGATAAGAAATGAGAGAAAAGGGGGTTCAAAGTCACCAATGTGGCCGGTTAGCTCAGATGGTTAGAGCGTGGTGCTAATAATGCCAAGGTCATGGGTTCAAGCCCCATACTGGCCAGAAACCTTGTTTCAAACACACCTCATCTATTTCTTACCTTTTAAAATGATCAGATTTGAGAAGTCAGTGAATAAGAAAGTTCCAGGTTTTCTCCAGTTTTTTTATAGGGCCCACATTGCAGGACTGTCTTTTTTTTTCCAAATTTCTCATTGAATCAAAACAATTTTTTGGTGTATCTGTTTACAATATGACAGATCATGTCAGACACTTGTCCTGGCACAGGCCTGTTCCTTACTAGCTCAAGAAGGTGCTGCTGGGAGTTGAACCCAGGATTTCCTGTTTACGAGACAGGCGCTTTGACCACTAAGCCACAGCACCTGTGCTTCACATGTCCTCAAATGATAGGTTTCCCTGGACTCATGCTTTTGATTTGGTCAACACAAAAAGATGTGAAGGCGCTGAATGTTTTTCTACATGTTCCAAAAGGCACTGCTGGGATTTGAACCCAGGATCTCCTGTTTACTAGACAGGCGCTTTGACCAACTAAGCCACAGCACCTTGCATTTCAGCACTTTGAACACAAGTCTTCTTTTTAACTTCATCTTTACGTGCCATTGAGTATTTGATGTTGATGGAAAGTAAGACGAAAAGTATTGTTCCCTGACCGGGAATCGAACCCGGGCCGCGGCGGTGAGAGCGCCGAATCCTGACCACTAGACCACCAGGGATGTTCTATTATTGCTTTTTGCAATTGGACCTTTGACAAATGACCACATTAAATCCCACTGACGAAAGATGGCAAGACACCGGTTTGTCTCTCTCGATATATGGCCCACATGCGAGACTGTGCTTTTCTCCAAATTTCTCAAAGAATCAAAAGTTGTACTGGTGTAAAGTTGCATAGTCAGACACAGTTCAGGTCAGCAAGCATTCTGTTTATAATATAGCAGCATGTATATTGACAGTTGTGCTGGCACAGCTCAGTTGCTTACTAACTCAAGAAGGTGCTGCTGGGATTTGAACCCAGGATCTCCTGTTTACTAGACAGGCGCTTTGACCAACTAAGCCACAGCACCTGAACTTCGAAACATCTGAACACTTCTGCATTTTATCTCCATCTTTACGTGCCATCGTGTATTTGATGTTGATAGAAAGACAAAAGAGATTGTTCCCTGACCGGGAATCGAACCCGGGCCGCGGCGGTGAAAGCGCCGAATCCTGACCACTAGACCACCAGGGATGTGCTGCTACTGCTTTTTTCAATTGGACCTCTCACATTTGACCGTTGGCCAACGTAAAACATGACTATATTAAATCCCACTGACTACGGATGGAAAGATTCCAGTTTGTCTCTCTCGATATAGGGCCCACATGCGGGAATGTGTTTTTCTCTAAATATCTAATTGAATTAAAAGGTCTATTGGTGTAATGTCGCACTGTCAGACGCAGTTGAGATAAATAAGCAAGGATTCTGTTTACAATATGGAAGAGCAGCATAGACATTTGTGATGGCACTGTCCAGTTGCGTACTAGCTTAAGAAGGTGCTGCTGGGAGTTGAACACAGGATCTCCTGTTTACAAGACAGGCGCTTTGACCACTAAGCCACAGCACCTGTGCGTCATGCAGTTTCAAATAATTCTCGACCAATTTGAATTATTGAGCACACCAAAAACTTCTTGGTGATGAAGGATATAGAGGGATGGAGTCCTCAAAGGTTCATGGGGAGGGTGTTTTGCTTCTTGGCCACTTGTCACCAACAGCACCTTCAATGAAGTTCCCCAGAATTATTCTTTTTATTTGGTCAAACAAAAGAGATGTGAAAGCCCTGACGATTTTCTAAAACCGTTAGATTTTTCTACATGTTCCATAAGGCGCTGCTGGGATTTGAACTAAGGATGTCCAGCTTCAAAAAACGCAATCCTCATGACCATTGTGTGGAACAAACCCCAAAACATGAAATCCAAAGAAGTACATAAATTGTCTGTTTCTGTTTGCTTGCACTGATCAAAAATGAGAAAAATGGGTTCAAAAGAAAACAACGTGGCCGCTTAGCTCAGCTCTTTAGAGCGTGGTGCTAATAACACCAAGGTCATGGGTTCAAGCCCCATACTGGCCAGATGTCCTTTTTCAAACACACCTTCTCTGTTTCTTTACTTTCAAAAGGCTCAGATTTGAGACCTCAGAGAAAAAGAAAGTCACAGTTTTCGTCACTCGAAAAACAACAACCTTCCGTTGACAGCTTTGTAATCAAATCATTGTATTATATTCTGGAAGACACTAGCCCAGCTTTCATCATATCACAACTGAGTGGAAATAATTATGCAGTAATTACCAGCTGTCCAGACACAATCATCAGGAATGAAACTGATGCCTCTTTTCTTGCATTGGCCAGGAATCGAACCCGGGATAAGATTGAGGGTTCGAGTCCCTTCGTGGTTGTTTCTTTGAGCTGATATTTTGGATACAGACAGAAATGTATTTGACTTCTACTGCATCCTGTAAACTTATGACAAAACCTGGGATTTAAATGAGCGCTACAAAAGTGTGTCTCTACACTGCAACATCCAATAAAACACATGAGCCAACACATAGTTTTTCAAACAATGTGTGAATTGGCTTGGAGAGAGTCATGGTTGCCAGTGTTTTCTCAATGTCCTCAAGCTCAAAAAGCACAATCCTCATGACCAGTGTGTGGAACAACCCCCAAAACATATGAAAACCAAAGAAGAACATAAATTATCTGTTTTCTTTCTGTTTGCTTGCATTGATAAAAAAAAAAAAAAACTGAAAAAAGGGTTTAAAAGGAACCAAAGTGGCCGGTTAGCTCAGATGGTTAGAGCGTGGTGCTAATAACACCAAGGTCATGGGTTCAAGCCCCATACTGGCCAGAGGCTCTGCTTCAGACCCGCCTCCTCTATTTCTTACCTTTTAAAATGATCAGATTTAAGAAGTTGGTGAATAAGAAGGTTCCAGTTCTTCCACAGTTTTCGCCACTCAACAAACTACAAATGTACTGATTTTACATTGACAGCTTTTCAAATACATCTTCGTAGTTTATTTTTGAAGAGACAAAAATATCAAATATTACAACTGTGATGAAATAATTACATAGTAATAAAACAGTCAACTCTCTTGCATTGGCCGGGAATTGAACCCGGGTCTCCTGCGTGGGAGGCAGGAATTCTACCACTGAACCACCAATGCTTACAAACAGCCCAGGTTGATCACCTGGCATGAGTCTGGGACCACAGCTATGCCATTGAGAATCTCAGGCACTCTCTTCTGACTTAGTTGTGCCATAATGTAGTTTGAGCTGGTCAGTTTGTGGTCTTTCGCCAGCCGCGTGGCCTAATGGACAAGGCGTCTGACTTCGGATCAGAAGATTGAGGGTTCGAGTCCCTTCGTGGTTGTTTCTTTCAGCTTGTGTTTTCGATAAAGAGAGAAATGTATTTGACTTCTACTGCATCCTGTAAACTTATGACAACACCTGGGATTTAAATGAGAGTGGAAATAGGACGGCATCAACTGTTGCTTCTTGTCTTTATCCCACTCACAACAAGAGATTTATTTTATTCCTCATGTAGCTCTACAAAAGTGTGTCTCTACACTGCAACATCCAATAAAACACATAAGTCATGACATAGTTCCTCAAACAATGTGTGAATGGGCTCGGAGAGTCATGGCTGCCAGTGTTTTCTCATTGTCCTCCAGCTCAAAAAGCGCAATCCTCATGACCAGTGTGTGGAACAAACTCCAAAACATATGAAAACAGAGAAGTACATCAAATATTTCTCTTTCTTTTTGCTTTCACGGATAAGAAATGAGAGAAAAGGGGGTTCAAAGTCACCAATGTGGCCGGTTAGCTCAGATGGTTAGAGCGTGGTGCTAATAATGCCAAGGTCATGGGTTCAAGCCCCATACTGGCCAGAAACCTTCTTTCAAACACACCTCATCTATTTCTTACCTTTTAAAATGATCAGATTTGAGAAGTCAGTGAATAAGAAAGTTCCAGGTTTTCTCCAGTTTTTTTATAGGGCCCACATTGCAGGACTGTCTTTTTTTTTCCAAATTTCTCATTGAATCAAAACAATTTTTTGGTGTATCTGTTTACAATATGACAGATCATGTCAGACACTTGTCCTGGCACAGGCCTGTTCCTTACTAGCTCAAGAAGGTGCTGCTGGGAGTTGAACCCAGGATCTCCTGTTTACGAGACAGGCGCTTTGACCACTAAGCCACAGCACCTGTGCTTCACATGTCCTCAAATGATAGGTTTCCCTGGACTCATGCTTTTGATTTGGTCAACACAAAAAGATGTGAAGGCGCTGAATGTTTTTCTACATGTTCCAAAAGGCACTGCTGGGATTTGAACCCAGGATCTCCTGTTTACTAGACAGGCGCTTTGACCAACTAAGCCACAGCACCTTGCATTTCAGCACTTTGAACACAAGTCTTCTTTTTAACTTCATCTTTACGTGCCATTGAGTATTTGATGTTGATGGAAAGTAAGACGAAAAGTATTGTTCCCTGACCGGGAATCGAACCCGGGCCGCGGCGGTGAGAGCGCCGAATCCTGACCACTAGACCACCAGGGATGTTCTATTATTGCTTTTTGCAATTGGACCTTTGACAAATGACCACATTAAATCCCACTGACAAAAGATGGCAAGACACCGGTTTGTCTCTCTCGATATATGGCCCACATGCGAGACTGTGCTTTTCTCCAAATTTCTCAAAGAATCAAAAGTTGTACTGGTGTAAAGTTGCATAGTCAGACACAGTTCAGGTCAGCAAGCATTCTGTTTATAATATAGCAGCATGTATATTGACAGTTGTGCTGGCACAGCTCAGTTGCTTACTAACTCAAGAAGGTGCTGCTGGGATTTGAACCCAGGATCTCCTGTTTACTAGACAGGCGCTTTGACCAACTAAGCCACAGCACCTGAACTTTGAAACATCTGAACACTTCTGCATTTTATCTCCATCTTTACGTGCCATCGTGTATTTGATGTTGATAGAAAGACAAAAGAGATTGTTCCCTGACCGGGAATCGAACCCGGGCCGCGGCGGTGAAAGCGCCGAATCCTGACCACTAGACCACCAGGGATGTGCTGCTACTGCTTTTTTCAATTGGACCTCTGACATTTGACCGTTGGCCAACGTAAAACATGACTATATTAAATCCCACTGACTACGGATGGAAAGATTCCAGTTTGTCTCTCTCGATATAGGGCCCACATGCGGGAATGTGTTTTTCTCTAAATATCTAATTGAATTAAAAGGTCTATTGGTGTAATGTCGCACTGTCAGACGCAGTTGAGATAAATAAGCAAGGATTCTGTTTACAATATGGAAGAGCAGCATAGACATTTGTGATGGCACTGTCCAGTTGCGTACTAGCTTAAGAAGGTGCTGCTGGGAGTTGAACCCAGGATCTCCTGTTTACAAGACAGGCGCTTTGACCACTAAGCCACAGCACCTGTGCTTCATGCAGTTTCAAATAATTCTCGACCAATTTGAATTATTGAGCACACCAAAAACTTCTTGGTGATGAAGGATATAGAGGGATGGAGTCCTCAAAGGTTCATGGGGAGGGTGTTTTGCTTCTTGGCCACTTGTCACCAACAGCACCTTCAATGAAGTTCCCCAGAATTATTCTTTTTATTTGGTCAAACAAAAGAGATGTGAAAGCCCTGACGATTTTCTAAAACCGTTAGATTTTTCTACATGTTCCATAAGGCGCTGCTGGGATTTGAACTAAGGATGTCCAGCTTCAAAAAACGCAATCCTCATGACCATTGTGTGGAACAAACCCCAAAACATGAAATCCAAAGAAGTACATAAATTGTCTGTTTCTGTTTGCTTGCACTGATCAAAAATGAGAAAAATGGGTTCAAAAGAAAACAACGTGGCCGCTTAGCTCAGCTCTTTAGAGCGTGGTGCTAATAACACCAAGGTCATGGGTTCAAGCCCCATACTGGCCAGATGTCCTTTTTCAAACACACCTTCTCTGTTTCTTTACTTTCAAAAGGCTCAGATTTGAGACCTCAGAGAAAAAGAAAGTCACAGTTTTCGTCACTCGAAAAACAACAACCTTCCGTTGACAGCTTTGTAATCAAATCATTGTATTATATTCTGGAAGACACTAGCCCAGCTTTCATCATATCACAACTGAGTGGAAATAATTATGCAGTAATTACCAGCTGTCCAGACACAATCATCAGGAATGAAACTGATGCCTCTTTTCTTGCATTGGCCAGGAATCGAACCCGGGATAAGATTGAGGGTTCGAGTCCCTTCGTGGTTGTTTCTTTGAGCTGATATTTTGGATACAGACAGAAATGTATTTGACTTCTACTGCATCCTGTAAACTTATGACAAAACCTGGGATTTAAATGAGCGCTACAAAAGTGTGTCTCTACACTGCAACATCCAATAAAACACATGAGCCAACACATAGTTTTTCAAACAATGTGTGAATTGGCTTGGAGAGAGTCATGGTTGCCAGTGTTTTCTCAATGTCCTCAAGCTCAAAAAGCACAATCCTCATGACCAGTGTGTGGAACAACCCCCAAAACATATGAAAACCAAAGAAGAACATAAATTATCTGTTTTCTTTCTGTTTGCTTGCATTGATAAAAAAAAAAAAAAAACTGAAAAAAGGGTTTAAAAGGAACCAAAGTGGCCGGTTAGCTCAGATGGTTAGAGCGTGGTGCTAATAACGCCAAGGTCATGGGTTCAAGCCCCATACTGGCCAGAGGCTCTGCTTCAGACCCGCCTCCTCTATTTCTTACCTTTTAAAATGATCAGATTTAAGAAGTTGGTGAATAAGAAGGTTCCAGTTCTTCCACAGTTTTCGCCACTCAACAAACTACAAATGTACTGATTTTACATTGACAGCTTTTCAAATACATCTTCGTAGTTTATTTTTGAAGAGACAAAAATATCAAATATTACAACTGTGATGAAATAATTACATAGTAATAAAACAGTCAACTCTCTTGCATTGGCCGGGAATTGAACCCGGGTCTCCTGCGTGGGAGGCAGGAATTCTACCACTGAACCACCAATGCTTACAAACAGCCCAGGTTGATCACCTGGCATGAGTCTGGGACCACAGCTATGCCATTGAGAATCTCAGGCACTCTCTTCTGACTTAGTTGTGCCATAATGTAGTTTGAGCTGGTCAGTTTGTGGTCTTTCGCCAGCCGCGTGGCCTAATGGACAAGGCGTCTGACTTCGGATCAGAAGATTGAGGGTTCGAGTCCCTTCGTGGTTGTTTCTTTCAGCTTGTGTTTTCGATAAAGAGAGAAATGTATTTGACTTCTACTGCATCCTGTAAACTTATGACAACACCTGGGATTTAAATGAGAGTGGAAATAGGAGGGCATCAACTGTTGCTTCTTGTCTTTATCCCACTCACAACAAGAGATTTATTTTATTCCTCATGTAGCTCTACAAAAGTGTGTCTCTACACTGCAACATCCAATAAAACACATAAGTCATGACATAGTTCCTCAAACAATGTGTGAATGGGCTCGGAGAGTCATGGCTGCCAGTGTTTTCTCATTGTCCTCCAGCTCAAAAAGCGCAATCCTCATGACCAGTGTGTGGAACAAACTCCAAAACATATGAAAACAGAGAAGTACATCAAATATTTCTCTTTCTTTTTGCTTTCACGGATAAGAAATGAGAGAAAAGGGGGTTCAAAGTCACCAATGTGGCCGGTTAGCTCAGATGGTTAGAGCGTGGTGCTAATAATGCCAAGGTCATGGGTTCAAGCCCCATACTGGCCAGAAACCTTGTTTCAAACACACCTCATCTATTTCTTACCTTTTAAAATGATCAGATTTGAGAAGTCAGTGAATAAGAAAGTTCCAGGTTTTCTCCAGTTTTTTTATAGGGCCCACATTGCAGGACTGTCTTTTTTTTTCCAAATTTCTCATTGAATCAAAACAATTTTTTGGTGTATCTGTTTACAATATGACAGATCATGTCAGACACTTGTCCTGGCACAGGCCTGTTCCTTACTAGCTCAAGAAGGTGCTGCTGGGAGTTGAACCCAGGATCTCCTGTTTACGAGACAGGCGCTTTGACCACTAAGCCACAGCACCTGTGCTTCACATGTCCTCAAATGATAGGTTTCCCTGGACTCATGCTTTTGATTTGGTCAACACAAAAAGATGTGAAGGCGCTGAATGTTTTTCTACATGTTCCAAAAGGCACTGCTGGGATTTGAACCCAGGATCTCCTGTTTACTAGACAGGCGCTTTGACCAACTAAGCCACAGCACCTTGCATTTCAGCACTTTGAACACAAGTCTTCTTTTTAACTTCATCTTTACGTGCCATTGAGTATTTGATGTTGATGGAAAGTAAGACGAAAAGCATTGTTCCCTGACCGGGAATCGAACCCGGGCCGCGGCGGTGAGAGCGCCGAATCCTGACCACTAGACCACCAGGGATGTTCTATTATTGCTTTTTGCAATTGGACCTTTGACAAATGACCACATTAAATCCCACTGACGAAAGATGGCAAGACACCGGTTTGTCTCTCTCGATATATGGCCCACATGCGAGACTGTGCTTTTCTCCAAATTTCTCAAAGAATCAAAAGTTGTACTGGTGTAAAGTTGCATAGTCAGACACAGTTCAGGTCAGCAAGCATTCTGTTTATAATATAGCAGCATGTATATTGACAGTTGTGCTGGCACAGCTCAGTTGCTTACTAACTCAAGAAGGTGCTGCTGGGATTTGAACCCAGGATCTCCTGTTTACTAGACAGGCGCTTTGACCAACTAAGCCACAGCACCTGAACTTCGAAACATCTGAACACTTCTGCATTTTATCTCCATCTTTACGTGCCATCGTGTATTTGATGTTGATAGAAAGACAAAAGAGATTGTTCCCTGACCGGGAATCGAACCCGGGCCGCGGCGGTGAAAGCGCCGAATCCTGACCACTAGACCACCAGGGATGTGCTGCTACTGCTTTTTTCAATTGGACCTCTCACATTTGACCGTTGGCCAACGTAAAACATGACTATATTAAATCCCACTGACTACGGATGGAAAGATTCCAGTTTGTCTCTCTCGATATAGGGCCCACATGCGGGAATGTGTTTTTCTCTAAATATCTAATTGAATTAAAAGGTCTATTGGTGTAATGTCGCACTGTCAGACGCAGTTGAGATAAATAAGCAAGGATTCTGTTTACAATATGGAAGAGCAGCATAGACATTTGTGATGGCACTGTCCAGTTGCGTACTAGCTTAAGAAGGTGCTGCTGGGAGTTGAACCCAGGATCTCCTGTTTACAAGACAGGCGCTTTGACCACTAAGCCACAGCACCTGTGCTTCATGCAGTTTCAAATAATTCTCGACCAATTTGAATTATTGAGCACACCAAAAACTTCTTGGTGATGAAGGATATAGAGGGATGGAGTCCTCAAAGGTTCAGGGGGAGGGTGTTTTGCTTCTTGGCCACTTGTCACCAACAGCACCTTCAATGAAGTTCCCCAGAATTATTCTTTTTATTTGGTCAAACAAAAGAGATGTGAAAGCCCTGACGATTTTCTAAAACCGTTAGATTTTTCTACATGTTCCATAAGGCGCTGCTGGGATTTGAACTAAGGATGTCCAGCTTCAAAAAACGCAATCCTCATGACCATTGTGTGGAACAAACCCCAAAACATGAAATCCAAAGAAGTACATAAATTGTCTGTTTCTGTTTGCTTGCACTGATCAAAAATGAGAAAAATGGGTTCAAAAGAAAACAACGTGGCCGCTTAGCTCAGCTCTTTAGAGCGTGGTGCTAATAACACCAAGGTCATGGGTTCAAGCCCCATACTGGCCAGATGTCCTTTTTCAAACACACCTTCTCTGTTTCTTTACTTTCAAAAGGCTCAGATTTGAGACCTCAGAGAAAAAGAAAGTCACAGTTTTCGTCACTCGAAAAACAACAACCTTCCGTTGACAGCTTTGTAATCAAATCATTGTATTATATTCTGGAAGACACTAGCCCAGCTTTCATCATATCACAACTGAGTGGAAATAATTATGCAGTAATTACCAGCTGTCCAGACACAATCATCAGGAATGAAACTGATGCCTCTTTTCTTGCATTGGCCAGGAATCGAACCCGGGATAAGATTGAGGGTTCGAGTCCCTTCGTGGTTGTTTCTTTGAGCTGATATTTTGGATACAGACAGAAATGTATTTGACTTCTACTGCATCCTGTAAACTTATGACAAAACCTGGGATTTAAATGAGCGCTACAAAAGTGTGTCTCTACACTGCAACATCCAATAAAACACATGAGCCAACACATAGTTTTTCAAACAATGTGTGAATTGGCTTGGAGAGAGTCATGGTTGCCAGTGTTTTCTCAATGTCCTCAAGCTCAAAAAGCACAATCCTCATGACCAGTGTGTGGAACAACCCCCAAAACATATGAAAACCAAAGAAGAACATAAATTATCTGTTTTCTTTCTGTTTGCTTGCATTGATAAAAAAAAAAAAAAAACTGAAAAAAGGGTTTAAAAGGAACCAAAGTGGCCGGTTAGCTCAGATGGTTAGAGCGTGGTGCTAATAACGCCAAGGTCATGGGTTCAAGCCCCATACTGGCCAGAGGCTCTGCTTCAGACCCGCCTCCTCTATTTCTTACCTTTTAAAATGATCAGATTTAAGAAGTTGGTGAATAAGAAGGTTCCAGTTCTTCCACAGTTTTCGCCACTCAACAAACTACAAATGTACTGATTTTACATTGACAGCTTTTCAAATACATCTTCGTAGTTTATTTTTGAAGAGACAAAAATATCAAATATTACAACTGTGATGAAATAATTACATAGTAATAAAACAGTCAACTCTCTTGCATTGGCCGGGAATTGAACCCGGGTCTCCTGCGTGGGAGGCAGGAATTCTACCACTGAACCACCAATGCTTACAAACAGCCCAGGTTGATCACCTGGCATGAGTCTGGGACCACAGCTATGCCATTGAGAATCTCAGGCACTCTCTTCTGACTTAGTTGTGCCATAATGTAGTTTGAGCTGGTCAGTTTGTGGTCTTTCGCCAGCCGCGTGGCCTAATGGACAAGGCGTCTGACTTCGGATCAGAAGATTGAGGGTTCGAGTCCCTTCGTGGTTGTTTCTTTCAGCTTGTGTTTTCGATAAAGAGAGAAATGTATTTGACTTCTACTGCATCCTGTAAACTTATGACAACACCTGGGATTTAAATGAGAGTGGAAATAGGAGGGCATCAACTGTTGCTTCTTGTCTTTATCCCACTCACAACAAGAGATTTATTTTATTCCTCATGTAGCTCTACAAAAGTGTGTCTCTACACTGCAACATCCAATAAAACACATAAGTCATGACATAGTTCCTCAAACAATGTGTGAATGGGCTCGGAGAGTCATGGCTGCCAGTGTTTTCTCATTGTCCTCCAGCTCAAAAAGCGCAATCCTCATGACCAGTGTGTGGAACAAACTCCAAAACATATGAAAACAGAGAAGTACATCAAATATTTCTCTTTCTTTTTGCTTTCACGGATAAGAAATGAGAGAAAAGGGGGTTCAAAGTCACCAAAGTGGCCGGTTAGCTCAGATGGTTAGAGCGTGGTGCTAATAATGCCAAGGTCATGGGTTCAAGCCCCATACTGGCCAGAAACCTTGTTTCAAACACACCTCATCTATTTCTTACCTTTTAAAATGATCAGATTTGAGAAGTCAGTGAATAAGAAAGTTCCAGGTTTTCTCCAGTTTTTTTATAGGGCCCACATTGCAGGACTGTCTTTTTTTTTCCAAATTTCTCATTGAATCAAAACAATTTTTTGGTGTATCTGTTTACAATATGACAGATCATGTCAGACACTTGTCCTGGCACAGGCCTGTTCCTTACTAGCTCAAGAAGGTGCTGCTGGGAGTTGAACCCAGGATCTCCTGTTTACGAGACAGGCGCTTTGACCACTAAGCCACAGCACCTGTGCTTCACATGTCCTCAAATGATAGGTTTCCCTGGACTCATGCTTTTGATTTGGTCAACACAAAAAGATGTGAAGGCGCTGAATGTTTTTCTACATGTTCCAAAAGGCACTGCTGGGATTTGAACCCAGGATCTCCTGTTTACTAGACAGGCGCTTTGACCAACTAAGCCACAGCACCTTGCATTTCAGCACTTTGAACACAAGTCTTCTTTTTAACTTCATCTTTACGTGCCATTGAGTATTTGATGTTGATGGAAAGTAAGACGAAAAGTATTGTTCCCTGACCGGGAATCGAACCCGGGCCGCGGCGGTGAGAGCGCCGAATCCTGACCACTAGACCACCAGGGATGTTCTATTATTGCTTTTTGCAATTGGACCTTTGACAAATGACCACATTAAATCCCACTGACGAAAGATGGCAAGACACCGGTTTGTCTCTCTCGATATATGGCCCACATGCGAGACTGTGCTTTTCTCCAAATTTCTCAAAGAATCAAAAGTTGTACTGGTGTAAAGTTGCATAGTCAGACACAGTTCAGGTCAGCAAGCATTCTGTTTATAATATAGCAGCATGTATATTGACAGTTGTGCTGGCACAGCTCAGTTGCTTACTAACTCAAGAAGGTGCTGCTGGGATTTGAACCCAGGATCTCCTGTTTACTAGACAGGCGCTTTGACCAACTAAGCCACAGCACCTGAACTTCGAAACATCTGAACACTTCTGCATTTTATCTCCATCTTTACGTGCCGTTTGATGTTGATAGAAAGACAAAAGAGATTGTTCCCTGACCGGGAATCGAACCCGGGCCGCGGCGGTGAAAGCGCCGAATCCTGACCACTAGACCACCAGGGATGTGCTGCTACTGCTTTTTTCAATTGGACCTCTGACATTTGACCGTTGGCCAACGTAAAACATGACTATATTAAATCCCACTGACTACGGATGGAAAGATTCCAGTTTGTCTCTCTCGATATAGGGCCCACATGCGGGAATGTGTTTTTCTCTAAATATCTAATTGAATTAAAAGGTCTATTGGTGTAATGTCGCACTGTCAGACGCAGTTGAGATAAATAAGCGAGGATTCTTTTTACAATATGGAAGAGCAGCATAGACATTTGTGATGGCACTGTCCAGTTGCGTACTAGCTCAAGAAGGTGCTGCTGGGAGTTGAACCCAGGATCTCCTGTTTACAAGACAGGCGCTTTGACCACTAAGCCACAGCACCTGTGCTTCACACAGTTTCAAATAATTCTCGACCAATTTGAATTATTGAGCACACCAAAAACTTCTTGGTGATGAAGGATATAGAGGGATGGAGTCCTCAAAGGTTCATGGGGAGGGTGTTTTGCTTGTTGGCCACTTGTCACCAACAGCACCTTCAATGAAGTTCCCCAGAATTATTCTTTTTATTTGGTCAAACAAAAGAGATGTGAAAGCCCTGACGATTTTCTAAAACCGTTAGATTTTTCTACATGTTCCATAAGGCGCTGCTGGGATTTGAACTAAGGATGTCCAGCTTCAAAAAACGCAATCCTCATGACCATTGTGTGGAACAAACCCCAAAACATGAAATCCAAAGAAGTACATAAATTGTCTGTTTCTGTTTGCTTGCACTGATCAAAAATGAGAAAAATGGGTTTAAAAGAAAACAACGTGGCCGCTTAGCTCAGCTCTTTAGAGCGTGGTGCTAATAACGCCAAGGTCATGGGTTCAAGCCCCATACTGGCCAGATGTCCTTTTTCAAACACACCTTCTCTGTTTCTTTACTTTCAAAAGGCTCAGATTTGAGACCTCAGAGAAAAAGAAAGTCACAGTTTTCGTCACTGGAAAAACAACAACCTTCCGTTGACAGCTTTGTAATCACATCGTTGTATTATATTCTGGAAGACACTAGCCCAGCTTTCATCATATCACAACTGAGTGGAAATTATTATGCAGTAATTACCAGCTGTCCAGACACAATCATCAGGAATGAAACTGATGCCTCTTTTCTTGCATTGGCCAGGAATCGAACCCGGGGCTCCTGTGTGGGAGACAGGAATTCTGCCACTGAACCACCAATGCTTGCGGGGAGGCCAGGTTTAACACATGGCATGGGTCTGGAACCACAGCCATGCCATTGAGAATCTCTGGCACTCCCAGTTGACCCAATTGTGTCATAATGTAGTTTGAGCTGCTCAGTTTGTGGGCTTTCGACAGCCACGTGGCCTAATGGACAAGGCGTCTGACTTCGGATCAGAAGATTGAGGGTTCGAGTCCCTTCGTGGTTGTTTCTTTGAGCTGATATTTTGGATATGGTGGATATGGTTTATTTTTGAAGAGACAAGCGCTGCGTTTATCAAATATTACAACTGTGATGAAATAATTACATAGTAATAAAACAGTCAACTCTCTTGCATTGGCCGGGAATTGAACCCGGGTCTCCTGCGTGGGAGGCAGGAATTCTACCACTGAACCACCAATGCTTACAAACAGCCCAGGTTGATCACCTGGCATGAGTCTGGGACCACAGCTATGCCATTGAGAATCTCAGGCACTCTCTTCTGACTTAGTTGTGCCATAATGTAGTTTGAGCTGGTCAGTTTGTGGTCTTTCGCCAGCCGCGTGGCCTAATGGACAAGGCGTCTGACTTCGGATCAGAAGATTGAGGGTTCGAGTCCCTTCGTGGTTGTTTCTTTCAGCTTGTGTTTTCGATAAAGAGAGAAATGTATTTGACTTCTACTGCATCCTGTAAACTTATGACAACACCTGGGATTTAAATGAGAGTGGAAATAGGACGGCATCAACTGTTGCTTCTTGTCTTTATCCCACTCACAACAAGAGATTTATTTTATTCCTCATGTAGCTCTACAAAAGTGTGTCTCTACACTGCAACATCCAATAAAACACATAAGTCATGACATAGTTCCTCAAACAATGTGTGAATGGGCTCGGAGAGTCATGGCTGCCAGTGTTTTCTCATTGTCCTCCAGCTCAAAAAGCGCAATCCTCATGACCAGTGTTTGGAACAAACTCCAAAACATATGAAAACAGAGAAGTACATCAAATATTTCTCTTTCTTTTTGCTTTCACGGATAAGAAATGAGAGAAAAGGGGGTTCAAGGTCACCAATGTGGCCGGTTAGCTCAGATGGTTAGAGCGTGGTGCTAATAACGCCAAGGTCATGGGTTCAAGCCCCATACTGGCCAGAAACCTTGTTTCAAACACACCTCATCTATTTCTTACCTTTTAAAATGATCAGATTTGAGAAGTCAGTGAATAAGAAAGTTCCAGGTTTTCTCCAGTTTTTTTATAGGGCCCACATTGCAGGACTGTCTTTTTTTTTTCCAAATTTCTCATTGAATCAAAACAATTTTTTGGTGTATCTGTTTACAATATGACAGATCATGTCAGACACTTGTCCTGGCACAGGCCTGTTCCTTACTAGCTCAAGAAGGTGCTGCTGGGAGTTGAACCCAGGATCTCCTGTTTACGAGACAGGCGCTTTGACCACTAAGCCACAGCACCTGTGCTTCACATGTCCTCAAATGATAGGTTTCCCTGGACTCATGCTTTTGATTTGGTCAACACAAAAAGATGTGAAGGCGCTGAATGTTTTTCTACATGTTCCAAAAGGCACTGCTGGGATTTGAACCCAGGATCTCCTGTTTACTAGACAGGCGCTTTGACAAACTAAGCCACAGCACCTTGCATTTCAGCGCTTTGAACACAAGTCTTCTTTTTAACTTCATCTTTACGTGCCGTTGTGTATTTGATGTTGATGGAAAGTAAGACGAAAAGTATTGTTCCCTGACCGGGAATCGAACCCGGGCCGCGGCGGTGAGAGCGCCGAATCCTGACCACTAGACCACCAGGGATGTTCTGTTATTGCTTTTTGCAATTGGACCTTTGACAAATGACCACATTAAATCCCACTGACGACAGATGGCAAGACACCGGTTTGTCTCTCTCGATATATGGCCCACATGCGAGACTGTGCTTTTCTCCAAATTTCTCAAAGAATCAAAAGTTTTACTAGTGTAAAGTTGCATAGTCAGACACAGTTCAGGTCAGCAAGCATTCTGTTTATAATATAGCAGCATGTATATTGACAGTTGTGCTGGCACAGCCCAGTTGCTTACTAGCTCAAGAAGGTGCTGCTGGGAGTTGAACCCAGAATCTCCTGTTTACAAGACAGGCGCTTTGACCACTAAGCCACAGCACCTGTGCTTCAAAGCTTTTCAAATGACAGCTTTCCCTGTACTCATGCTTTTGATTTGGCCAAAATAGAAGGATGTGAATGCGCTGAAGTTTTTTCTACATGTTCCAAAAAGGCACTGCTGGGATTTGAACCCAGGATCTCCTGTTTACTAGACAGGCGCTTTGACCAACTAAGCCACAGCACCTGAACTTCAAAAGGTCTGAGCGTGGTGCTAATAACGCCAAGGTCATGGGTTCAAGCCCCATACTGGCCAGAGGCCTGGTTTCAAACTCACCTTCTCTGTTTCTTTACTTTCAAAAGGGTCAGATTTGAGACCTCAGAAAAAAAGAAAGTCACAGTTTTCCTCACTTGAAAAACAGCCACTTTCCGTTGACAGTTTTTTGATCACATCGTTGTATTACATTCTGGAAGAGACTAGCCCGTCTTTCATCGTATCACAACTGTAACAAAATAGTTACATAGTAATTACCAGCTCTCCAGACACAATAATCAGGAATGAAACAGACAGCTCCTTTGCATTGGCCGGGAATCGAACACAGGACTCCTGCGTGGGAGGCAGGAATTCAACCACTGAACCACGAACGCTTACAGAGAGCCCAGGTTTAACACCTGGCATGGGTCGGGAACCACAGCCATGCTATTGAGAATCTCTGGCACTCCCATTTGACCCAATTGTGTCATAATGTAGTTTGAGCTAGTCAGCTTTTCAGCCACGTGGCCTAATGGACAAGGCGTCTGACTTCGGATCAGAAGATTGAGGGTTCGAGTCCCTTCGTGGTTGTTTCTTTGAGCTGATATTTTGGATAAAGACAGAAATGTATTTGACTTCTACTGCATTCTGTAAACTTATGACAACACCTGGGATTTAAATGAGAGTGGAAATAGGAGGGCATCTACTGTTGCTTGTTGTCTTTACCCCACTCACAACAAGATATTTGTTTTATTCCTCATATAGCTCAACCAAAGTGTGTCTCTGCACTGCAACATCCAATAAAACACATCAGCCAAGACAAAGTTTTTCAAACAATGTGTGAATGGGCTCGGAGAGTCATGGCTGCCAGTGTTTTCCCATTGTCCTCCAGCTCAAAAAGCGCAATCTTCATGACCAGTGTGTGGAACCGACCCCAAAACATATTAAAACAAAAGAAGTACATAAAGTATTTGTTTGTTTGCTTGCACTGATCAAAAATGAGAAGAAAGGGTTTCAAAGTCACCAATGTGGCCGGTTAGCTCAGATGGTTAGAGCGTGGTGCTAATAACGCCAAGGTCATGGGTTCAAGCCCCATACTGGCCAGAGACCCTGTTTCAAACACACCTTTGTTTCTTTCTTACAGAAATTTAGATCATTAAAATAGAAGTCTCGCAATGTGCAAAATTTGCAAAACTGTAGGTCTTCAAAATAAAACAGAAGAATCACAACATCACATAACTTGCCAGGGTGAATAAATCTTTATAAATATTCTAAGAGGGTTTTTTTTAATGCTTTTTGATTAAGATGAACCTTGATTGAGTCGATGTACTGCTTGACCTCACTGTTAAAAACAATAAAATAAGTTTTTCTTTGTGTGAACTTTGGAATTTTGCCAAAAGAATGATGAGATTAATAATGAATGTTTCATAAAGCTTTGTCTAGTTTCTGTTAAAGTCCAAAAAGCACATCCTCCAACACACTTCAATTATTTTTCCTTTTTTTTTTTTTAATGTTTCTAAAATACCGATTCAAAATATCGCCCATCACGCTTGGTCGGGAGGAAATCATGTTTTTTGTTTGTTTTTTTGTTTTTTGTTTTTACTGTTCTAGATCTTGTGTTGCTTCTTTTTTTAAAAATATATCTTTATTAAATTCAATTCGATTAAATTAGAATTTACACATAACAGGAGACAAAATATACTTCGCACAAGGACAAAGAAACAAAAGCATTAATCGCAATAGGGGAAATGATGCGCAACAGAAATAGCAACGTCATCGTGACGGAATCATCAGGCGACGGAACACATGTCTTGGTGGGGGGGAGGGAAAGAAAAAAAAGCTTCAGGGGAAACATGGCGTCCTACCTGAAGCTTGTGGATGCTGGGAGACTACTACACCGAAACTCGGCATCTATTGTCAAACACAACTGGACCGCGGTGTCCGCGGCCGGCGCCATGTGTCTTCACCGGACTGACGCACCCTCCGCGAGGAAAATACAGCCCGCTGAATGCCCGGCAACGGCTGGAACTTGTCACAGGAGGACACACAGACACCGCCTGATGGACGGTCACGGTGGTGACATGGTGACAAGGACTCTGCGACTCCGCGCACAGCACTGCAACGCGCCGTTATGGAGCTCCCGGCTCCCAAGGTTAACCCAGAGCAGGATGTTCGGAAGCCAGGCCAGCGGCGCGGGCTTCTCCGGGGAGGACGGCGGAGAAAGTGCGGAGTCCGGGGGAGAAGAATCTGGAGGAGAAGTCGGGGGAGGAGGAGGCGCGTACAACGGACCTCCAATGACCGCGCTGACACCGGTGATGGTCCCCGATGTTTTTCCCAATGTGCCTCTGATCGCTGTGAGCAGGAACCCGGTGTTTCCTCGTTTCATCAAGATCCTGGAGGTGAGAATGACTGCCTTACCCATGACTGACTGACTTCTAGAAGGACCTAGTCCATAACTTTGAAATGTGACATGATGTCATAATATCGACCCCAATTCTTCTTCCTCTTTTTCTTTCTTCTTCTTCTTCTTCTTCTTCTTCTTCTTCGTCTTCGTCTTCGTCTTCTTCTTCTCCTCCTTCTACTTCTTCTCTTCCTCCCTCTCCCCCTCCTGTCTTCTTCTTCTTCTCGTCCTCCTGCTCCTTCTTCTCCTCCTTCTACTTCTTCTCTTCCTCCCTCTCCTCCTCTGTCGTCTTTTTCTTCGCCTTCTCCTCCTACTTCTACTTCTTCTCTTCCTCCTACTTTTTCAAGGCAGCATCTGGATGTTATAGTGCATTGGCAGTGGTGAATGGGTGTATTTTGCATTTTTATTCTTATTTATTATTGCAGTGGAAAATCAATCTGAAACTGACGTTTAGTTATTTTTGTTGTCCTTGTTTAGCATCATATGGTAATCTGGTGTAATATGGCATTTAGCAAGATTTCTTACGGCGACAGGCCTAACACGGACCCTGAAAAGGGGCTTGCATTTTTTTTTTTTATAGCATCGGCAAAAAGCTTTATAGTATCTGTGTACTTCTGAAAGGTATGCCTTTCATTTCATTGTGTGTGCGGAATCGTTTCTGGTTTTTCCATCAGGTGAAAAGTCCGGTTTTGATGGAGCTGATCAGGAGGAAGGTCCGTCTAGCTCAGCCGTATGCTGGAGTCTTCATGAAGAAAGATGATAAGTAAGTCAGAAATCACCCCCAATTTTACTTTGGTCTTATTTTATCATTAATGCCAGCAGTATAGAGAGATTATCACTAATCTAGTTAAATATTCCGTGTTGATTTGAAGTACACAAGCCAACCAATCATGGTCACAGCAGTATTATTATTGAAATGTGCATGGTCATTCATGAATAAATATTATTTCTCTTTTTTTTCCCCCAGTAATGATTCAGATGTGGTGGAGTCTTTAGATACCATCTACCACACGGGGACCTTTGTTCAGATCCATGAGATGCAGGACCTGGGAGACAAGCTGAGGATGATTGTCATGGGACACCGAAGGTCAGAGAATTTTTAGTGAGTCAAAAGTGTTCTGGAAGAGGATGCTGATGTTCTTTGTCAAAGCTTATTGTGCAAATTGTGCACTTTTAAATTATATTAAATATTAAAACCGTGCACACCACATATATTTTGACCGTCTATTTCAGATCAGATTAGTAGATTTATATCGTTATGCATTAATTGGTGACGGCAAAGAGAAACAAGTTCTCCCTCTCGACATTTTAATAGTGCTTAAAATTCTCAGGTTAATACTGTTGACAAAACACTGTCCTAGCAGGGAAAATACAGATGGTGAAATAACCCCGGAAATCACAAAATACAAAAAGTCCACACAAAGCACCAAACTGCTGCAGCTTCATTTCACCGATGTTAGCACACCAGTGTGTGTTGAATCGCTATCAGAGGCAACAACAAACCCAAAACACAAGCAGAACAAGGAGTCAGCGGTGGTGGCAGGGAAAGGGGATAATAATCAAATAATCCTGTTTTCGTTGGTAGAATGTGAAGTTATTCTTTGAACCATACCTTTCAAGCTGTCACACTCTTCTTCCTTTAACAAACAAACAAACAAACAAACAAAAAAACCGTGAGTGATGTGGATACCATTTTGACTTTTAGGATCCGGATCACAAAGCAGCTGGAGGTGGAGCCTGAGGAACCAGAACCAGAACCTGTGGCGGGTTCTGAGGCAGAGTCTGAACCCAAGTCCCCAGGGAGACGCAAATCCAAGCGAGGCCGCAAGGAGCAGCCGGGATCCACGTCAGAGCAGATGGAGGACAAGGTTACGACACTTTTAACTTAACTTTAACTTAACTTTTTAACTTTTTTTTTAATTCATGAGACTAAAAAAAAAAAAAATCAAATGTCTCAAAATATTTGAAAATATCAAAAAAAAAATATTGTGTGTAAAAATTGCATTTATTCACTGAACCACATTCTAATGCACCAGACAGCCATTGACAACATCTTACAGACGAAGTTGCTGTCTGTTGTTTTGCTCAGATTTCAGGAGCAGATCTGCAACCAGAGCTGAAGCCTCTGCCAGACCCCAACATCCTGATGGTTGAAGTGGAAAATGTCCCACATGACCCGTTTACTGTCAATGAGGAGGTCAAGGTAAACCTAGATGGTCTTCACGATCTACACACGCACACACACACATAATCACCTCATGGTCAAGATTAAATCAATGAATGTATGGTCTATGTGTTTGCAACACAATGCACCAAGCCTATGTTGTGATGTGTGCAGGCGTTGACGGCCGAGATCGTGAAGACCATCAGGGACATCATCTCCCTCAACCCCCTCTACAGGTCAGTGCTCATCTACAACCAGGACTGTCCTTCTCCGTGACGTCCTTGCTCTCCCGTTTCTCCGCTCTGAGTGTTGTTTTTCCACAAAGAACCTTTCATCACAGCTTCAAGTTTAAAGTTGAGTGTTTCTAAAAGCAGGTTAGGTAAAGTCTAGTTAGTTAACTCTGATTAATTAGTGTGTGTGTGTGTGTGTGTGTGTGTGTGTGTGTGTGTGTGTGTGTGTGTGTGTGTGTGTGTGTGTGTGTGTGTGTGTGTGTGTGTGTGTGTGTGTGTGTCAGAGAGTCAGTCCTGCAGATGATGCAGGCTGGCCAGAGAGTGGTGGACAATCCCATCTACCTGAGCGACATGGGAGCTGCTCTGACTGGAGCCGATTCAAACGAGCTGCAGGACGTCCTGGAAGAAGCTGACGTGAGCAGGCTACACACACACACACTGCCAGTTTGGGACTCACTGAGATTTGAGATGATGTATGAATGCGGCCAAAATCAGTCATTTTAATGTAATGTTTGTGTTTTCAGCCTGCGGGTTGTTATTTATCAACAGTCTTTTTTTCCTCGCCACCTTAGATTCCAAAGCGCCTCTACAAGGCGCTGTCCCTGTTGAAGAAGGAGTATGAACTGAGCAAACTGCAGCAGCGCCTGGGCCGAGAGGTCAGGAGGGACTCGGGGGAGGCATAATGGGCTTTATTCCGCCGCGCTGGCGTCTTCACTTCTGGTCACTAAATGCAGTGCACATTTTCACAGGTGGAAGAGAAGATCAAACAGACTCACAGGAAGTACCTGTTGCAGGAACAGCTCAAGATCATCAAGAAGGTTTGACGTGCTATACTCTCTTCTCTGCATTCCACACACCAGCAACTTTCACAAGCTGCATGTGTAGAATTAGGACGGTGGAATGAAAGAATTAATCTGTCCGCAGTCTGGTTTACAGAAGCTTATCAGACCCGTTTAATGTTAGACCATATTTTCAGGGACTCCCTGACTCACTTTTGGGTTGTGGCCCAGCAGTCGCAAAACAATACTGCTCCAATGTATTCAGTAACAATGGGAAAAAGCAGAAATTGATCCTCGTTTGCAAATTTCCTGAATGCGCGGGCAGCATACGGAACCTTTTGGTTTGAGTCTCAGTGCTGTCAGTGAGTCTTGTATGTGTTGCGTCTCCAGGAGCTGGGTTTGGAAAAGGAGGACAAAGAGGCCATCGAGGAGAAGTTCCGAGAAAGACTGAGTGAGAGGAACGTCCCTGAACACATCATGGAGGTAATCAACGAGGAGCTCAACAAGCTGGGCCTGCTGGACAACCACTCCTCAGAGTTCAAGTGGGTATTGTACTGTATAGTGTATATCTGAATGCAGTATACAGTATACTATAAGTATATCTTAATTAAAATAAATAAGGGAATAAAAGATGAAAATGAAATATTTATAGGGTCTAAAAGGAGAAAATGAAATATTTACGTCTTCTGGACTGCAGCAGACTGAAGTCTTTGCTGAGCTGAACAAACACAACAGGACTGACGACTGAAACCTGGTTCTTGTCTTTCTTTCTTTATTTCTTTCTTTCTTTCTTTCTGTCTTTCCTCTTCATTGTAAAAGTGTGACCAGGAACTACCTGGACTGGCTGACCAGCATGCCTTGGGGCACCTACAGTGAAGAGAACTTATCACTAGAGAGAGCCAAAGAGGTCCTTGAAGAAGACCATTATGGGATGGACGATGTCAAGAAACGCATACTGGTCAGTTCGTCTGAAATGTCTCCACCAATAACTGACGGCAATCATTTCACTTTCTAATCATTGGCTTGTTTTTCCTGAGGAGCAGATTGAGAACAGATGTTGCGAATGAACATATTTTCCAAACCCTGTGCAGGAATTCATCGCCGTGAGCCAGCTGCGGGGCTCCACCCAGGGGAAGATCATGTGCTTCTACGGCCCACCGGGTGTAGGCAAGACCTCCATCGCCCGCTCCATCGCCAGAGCTCTCAACAGGCAGTACTTCCGCTTCAGCGTCGGAGGCATGACGGACGTGGCTGAGATCAAGGGACACAGGTCGGGGAGTTTGCACTGACGCTCTGTTCATGTAGCAACATATTGAGTCTGACAGGTGTGACAGTTAGAGGAATCTCCACAAGGCTAAAATAAGAGGTTGATTTAAAAAAAATAAAATAAACCTGGCCATTCAGACATTGTGATGACCTCTTAAACAACATTGTGAATTGGACCAGAACCACAAGTTCAATTTAAAGTGTTAACTTTTTTTTAAAAAATGCAGATATTGTAAACAAAACAGCCTTCAAGTTTTTACATTTTCATTTTTTTTGCAGTTTTGTAAGACAGGAAAACTATCAGACTGAGAAACAGAATTCATTCATTCATTGTGTGTGTGTGTGTGTGTGTGTGTGTGTGTGTGTGTGTGTGTGTGTGTGTGTGTGTGTGTGTGTGTGTGTGTGTGTGTGTGTGTGTGTGTGTGTGTGTGTGTGTGTGTGTGTGTGTGTTGTCTGCGGCACCAGGAGGACGTACGTGGGCGCCATGCCGGGGAAAATCATTCAGTGCCTGAAGAAAACCAAGACGGAGAATCCTCTGGTGCTGATCGATGAGGTCGGGGTCCACTGCTCCCACATCAGCCAACTTCACTTTACTCATTTGTTTTCAATTTGAAAGATGTCCATAGTGTTTGCAATATTTCCTGCCAAACTGTTATGTGTCACCAGCTGTGTTTCCATGAGCCCTGGAACTGCACAGAACCTAAATATGGCAATAAAGAACTGCCGATGGAAACCTCTCAAACATGGCTGAAAGGTTTTAACGCTCTCATGAGGTGGTGTTATTTCACACCCATCCATATTTTCCATTATTGTAACACCCAGGTGGATAAAATTGGCCGCGGCTATCAGGGCGATCCGTCCTCAGCCTTGCTGGAGCTTCTGGATGCCGAACAGAACGCCAACTTCCTGGACCACTACCTGGACGTCCCCGTTGATCTGTCAAAGGTTGGCGTCTTGTCTTTGCGAGTTCGTGTATGAACCATTTGAACAGTCTTTAAAAAAAAAATTCTCTCTGATCCGATGCAAGATTCTGTTCATCTGCACGGCCAACGTGATCGACACCATCCCAGAGCCTCTGCGCGACAGGATGGAAATGATCAGCGTGTCGGGATACGTGGCCCAGGAGAAACTGGCCATCGCCGAGGTAACATTGATTGATTGAGTGATTGGTTGGTTCATTCATTCATTTTTTATTTCGAATAGCTTCTGTGCACATCAAAAAAACAATTTATACAAAATATCAAAAACAACAACAACAAAAATAAAAATAGTGTCAAACACGCAAGAAATAATAATCATAATGAATAATTGTGACACATATAGCATATCCGAAAAGGAGTGAGACGAAGCAGAACTTATTAAATCTCACCCCCTTTCCCTCAGGTGAGAAAAGTGAATCACTGCAAAGTTGTGCAACAATAAGGACAAAGTTAATTAATCATTCGTACTGAGAAAAAAAGAGAAAGAAACACAACCAATCTGATTGAATTAATAGCATTGACTATTGTGTAATGATGAAAATAATAATTAACAACAACACAACAATGATAGTCATAATGATAACAAATACTCCACAGCAAGTTAGACAGCCTGGATTCTAAGCAAATTTATCTCGATACTCCGAAAAAAATCAACATTGGACAACACAAGCTTCTTAAAAACAAGTGTGTTGTTTCTGTTATACTTGAAAAGGTGCATTTTGTGAAAATTGCCAGGATTTTATTGGCACTTCCTGCTGAATGTTTTGTTTGGGCCAGAAGAAGTGAAACGCAGGTCTGAGCCAGACCTGCGTTCCATTTTATTTCAGTAGGTGGCGCTGTGGAGCACACTAGATGTCACCATTCTCTCTCAGATGTTCCCAAGTTTGCATTCTGTCCCTTAAACGTTTTTAAGGTATGTTTTGTAAAATTGTAAAAAAAAAAAAAAAAAAAAAAGAAATGAAATGTTCATTCTCATGACTCCAGTCAATGTGTGTGTCTGTCTCTCCAGCGCTATCTGGTCCCTCAGCTTCGCTCTGTCTGCGGCCTGACGGAAGAAAGTGCCCAAATCTCCGCCGACGCCCTGAACCTGCTCATCCGTCAATACTGCCGGGAGTCTGGGGTCAGGAACCTGCAGAAGCAAGTTGAGAAGGTAGCGAACACACACAGAGCGGGGAGGCAACTCATACAATCAGTCCTGCTCCGGCCTTCAGGGTCATAGGAGGAGGAATCAAGTTTGCCGTTGTTGCAAAAACGTGGCAGCTGGTGCAAGTTTGAAGAAAAGTATCTTGCAAAAACAGTAGGAGTAAAGTCACATCACCATCACCATCACCCTCCCTCAGCCATCACCCTCCAGAACTCTTCCAGAACCTCACCTAGAACTCTTCCCAAGGTGTGACAGACAGACAGCATTCTGGACTTTATTCCCTCGACTCAATGGCAAATAATGCACTCATGGTTTATAACACCTTGCTTATCACTGCCTCTAAAGCAAATATAGAGGGAAAATCTATCTATCTATCTATCTATCTATCTATCTATCTATCTATCCATCCATCCATCTATGTGATATTTGTCTTGAAGGTTTTCCGTAAGGTGGCGTTCACCATCGTCAGCGGTCAACAAGCCGCCGTCACCGTGGCGGCCGACAACTTGCAGGACTTTGTTGGGAAGCCCATCTTCACGGTGGATCGAATGTACGACGTCACTCCACCAGGAGTGGTGATGGGCCTGGCGTGGACGGCTTTAGGTGAGACGCCAGCACGGCAGCATCGCCAGAAGGCTTTCTAAGGTCCTTCAGTGAAACTCCAACCCCGATGTCTTCCTTGTCTTTAGGAGGATCAACACTATTTATTGAGACGTCGGTGCGCCGTCCTTCGGATCAAAAGTCTGAAGGGTCGCTGGAGGTTACAGGTCAGAAAAACCACAGAGTGATTCCCCTGCTGCAAATTGGGCCCCGGGCCGTAGTTTGCCCACGCCTGTCCTCCAGGGTAGAGGTGACTCGAATTTGACGTGGTGCTGCTCCACAGGTCAACTGGGCGACGTCATGAAGGAAAGTGCAAAAATAGCCTCGACCTACGCCAGAGCCTTTCTGATGAACAGAGAGCCAGAAAACAACTTCCTGGTCAACTCCCACCTTCACCTGCACGTCCCTGAGGTACCTGTGTGTGTGTGTGTGTGTGTGTGTGTGTGTGTGTGTGTGTGTGTGTGTGTGTGTGTGTGTGTGTGTGTGTGTGTGTGTGTGTGTGTGTGTGTGTGTGTGTGTGTTTTAAGTTGAATTGCAGAAATACAGCAACCTTTTCAGGATATTCTAATGTTCTGGCTAGTACCTGTAACTGTAGACACAGTGACACTGGTAGATTTCAGGCTTTCTTGTGAGCCTTAAACCCGTTTTGACCTCTGCAGGGTGCGACTCCCAAAGACGGGCCGAGTGCCGGCTGCACCATCGTGACGGCGCTGCTGTCGCTGGCCACCAACACGCCTGTGCGTCAGAATGTGGCCATGACTGGGGAGGTTTCACTCACTGGCAAAATCCTGCCGGTCGGTGGGATCAAGGAGAAGACGATAGCTGTGAGTCGGACCTCCGTGGCTGCTTGTAGAATTGTATTTGTTTGTTTTTTTCACTTTTCCAACCTCATATTTTCCAATATTGTTTGGTGTGCATGCAAATGCAAGTGGGTTTGTCTACTAATTAAAAAAAAACAGGTCTGGTTTCTGGTTAACAAGAACAAGAGAAACCCTTCATAGGTGAACAAATCTAATGCTGGCGTGGGCAAACTACGGCCCGGGGGCCGAATTGAAAAGCTTAGCAGGCCACATATGGCCCCCGGACCGTAGCTTGCCCATGCCTGTTTACCCAAGTAAAACATACATCCAAATTCTTCTGACAAAGCTGTCAGCTGTATAATATTTTGCAGATGAGTCTAAAAAAAGAATCTTTGGATAATTTGTGTGTCATTACAATAATAATGGATAATAAACGGTCTTTGAAGGACTTGAACATGACAATAAAATGGACAATCTGGATGTCCTACTTTAATCAAAAAAAAAAAAAAGCCCAACACAATGTATTCTTCAAAACTCATGTTTGGAAAACTGTCATGTATTAGATGCCTGTTGCTATTTCCTCCACAGTTTTTTCTCACTCTCAGTGCCTCTTGTCCTCCACAGGCCCGGCGTGCTGGCGTGACCTGCATCATCCTGCCGGCCGAAAACAAAAAGGACTTTTCTGACCTTCCAGAATACATCTCCGAGGGTCTGGAGGTCCACTTTGTGGACCACTACAACCAGATCTACCCCATTGCCTTTCCACAAGCCCAGTAGTGACCATGTGGCAGCGTTGACATGCATCCGAAGCGGAAGAGGAGTCAGAATCTACACTCGTACCATCAAACACACGCTGACATGAAGTGACAGAAGAAAAAGAAATAATTTATGACTTTGTGATGGACTTTTCTGAACATGCTTTTTGTGTTTAATGGCCCTATATTATATTATTAGTCGAGCCTTCTGGGTCGGAGACGCGCTGCGACTTGATGTGATGAGGATGAATACTGACCTGTTATTACTGGTTTGACATCTTCACTGCACTGAAGCTGGTTTTGGAGTTGCTGACAGCTCTGAAGAGACCTTGATATGAGACCAACACATGTAATGACGACAACTAATAAATTTTAATTATAATATAAAACGCACTCTGACAATATCTCGGACTCATTCTGTCGACATTTGAGTGGGTTTTTATTCAGTGTGTCGGGTCGGTTTGCACCCGTGTGCTGTGCCCGTTGGAAGAAACTTCAATGCGTTCACATCTCTTGAGGAGAACCTAGTCAGAAGCACCAGTCAAGGGAAACTCATGTGTGGCCAGGAAGTGAAACATCTTCAGCTCAGTGGTCTAGTGGTAGCAAGTCCGCCCTGATGCTGGTAGGTTGTGGGTTTCATCCCCAGCTGGGTCAGACCAAAGACTAACAATGGTCCCCATTGCCTCCCTGCTTGGCATTCAGTATTCTGGGGTTAGATCACCCAGTGATTCCTGGGTGCAGTACCGCTGCTACCCACCGCTCCCTCAGGGGATGATGGCCAAATGCGGAGAACAAATTTCCCATCCTTTGGGATGTGACAATCACTGGGACTTTAACTTTATTTTGGGGACTCTATTCCCTGCAAAAGATTGATTGAGTGTCTTTTGCAGGTGTTTTAAAGCAAGGTGCTGTGGCTTAGTTGGTCAAAGCGCCTGTCTAGTAAACAGGAGATCCTGGGTTCAAATCCCAGCAGTGCCTTTATGAACATGTAGAAAAGGCTTTAGTGCGTTCACGTCTCTTTAGGTGAAGAGATGTGACTGGCTTGAACCTACGATCCTAATCAAAAGCATCAGTCAAGGGAACAGTTGAGGACTCTATGCCCTGCATTTAGTTTGTCATCCGATCATCAAAAGATTGCATAAGAATCATATGAAAACCTCTGAGGTGCAGGTGCTGTGGCTTAGTGGTCAAAGCGCCTGTCTCGTAAACAGGAGATCCTGGGTTCAACTCCCAGCAGCACCTTCTTGAGCTCGTACGCGACTGTCCAAGTTGTCTGAGGTTCTCAATCTATTGTAAACAGAATACGTACATACGTTCTGCTGTACGTACAATACAATTAAATGTGCAAATCCCCAATGTTTTAATGGTATGCTTCAATACCATCAAAACATGTATTTTGATTTTTTTTTTTTTTTTAAAGGAACAAAGATACTGAGGTGGTGTTGACTTGGAGAACACTTGATGTGGTGCACATTTTTATTGGCGTTCATAAAAAGCTGAGTATGAAGACAAAGGTTACATTTTTACACCATTAGTAAATAGCAATACAAAACATGATCTATGTTAGCGTCCATGTTAACATAGACGTTAACATGGTCCACCGATCCGACAACTAACCATGTTTGTCTCTTGTGCAGTTTGAAAGTAGACGTCAGAAAAGAGCTCAGGAGAGGGGGCGGAGACGACGAAAACAAAGAAAACACAAAGTTCAACTCAGTCATCATCGTCTTCATCCTCTTCATCCTCTTCATCCGCCCCCTCTACCTCTTCAGCAGCCTGCTGCTCCTCCAAATATTCCTTGAAGGCTTCCTCCTCCTCCAGCGTTGGGTCCAGGGCCTCTGTGATCTCGGGTCCACTGGGGTATTCCTTCTGCGGTACCGGGGGGATGGGGGGCCTGTAGCCTTCTCCCGCATACTTCAAACCCCACCCGACATAGATGTTTTCAAACTTCCTGAATAAAGAGGACGGCACACGGATACACACAGCAGGTACTCAGCCTGGGAAACCAGAACACTGGAAGAACAAACACGCGCACTTACTTTCCGCAGGCGTACGCAAAGGCGCCGGGCCAGAGGTTGGAGCGCAGGACGGCGATGGCGTGCTGGGAGGTGAGGTTGGAGGAAATCTTTGAGCTCCACGGAGCCGTGCTGAAAATCTCTTTGTAGACACAAATACAAAAATGGACAATTTTGATTGACTTTGAAGAGTAATGTCTTTAGAAATACGACCTCTGACACTTAGACTGACCGAATGACAGTGGACATGTAAAGAGAGAAGAGACGTAGGCAGCAAACAAAAAAAAACAACAATAACAAATTAACACTACAGTATATTGATGTTGTGAAACCTTTTTTCGTGTTTTGTTTGATCTGTTTTGGGTTGTTTTTTTTATTTTCTATTTTATTTTTTCCCCCCCTCAGTATTAGTTTATGTTAATTTATATTCTGTTTATATATAGATGTATATATATTTATTTTAATGTGTATATTATACAAGTATGTTGATTCTTGACTACACTGATGTATGGTTATTTTTGACGCGCTGGTACTCATTATTTATAACACTTTATTTATAACACTATTAACCCCCCCATCCCTTTTGTTTGTTTTTTTTTTTGCTTTAATGTTGTTGATTTCTAATCATCCTTGTGGGGCTGACAGTGTGGGTAGTGGGAGGGAGGGTTTTTTCGGGATTTATTTTACAGCTGTTCCTCTCATTTACAGACTGTTTTGTACAACCGCTAAAATGCTGCAAAAAAATATATATTAATGAAAGAGTAATGTCTTTACTAATCAACCACCAAGGTCCTGACTTCAATAAACATGCAAAACATTTTACGCTGTATGCTACTAATGATTAAATTTCATGTTTTTTTTCTCATTCTGGATTCTGATCCGGACGTTCTTTGGCTCGACATTAGTTGGTTGGTGGTAAGCAGTGAGGCTCTTCAGCAGTGGGATACCTCCATCCTGAGAGAGAGGCGTGAGCAGCAGTGGTCCAACCTCTGGCTCGGGCTCATCGGGATCTCCTTCCTTCTCTTCGTCCTCTCCCTCCTCGTTGGACTCTTCATCCGGCTTCACAGCCAGGTTCAGCCAGGTGCAGCGGCCCTGAGGGAGTCCATGTGCACGCTATCATGAGGAATCTCTGCTGAGGAAAACCTTTATCGCACCAGGTACCATTCAATTCCTACCTGTTGCAGAATATGCTGGACGTGGTGAACCCAGGTGGACAAAGACTCTGCCATTTCAGAAACTGCCACGCCTTCAAAATCCGGATTCATGTCGAAGCTTTCGCAGGGAGCCTCCTCTTCTTCGCCTTCTTCCTCCCGCGCCTGGTAGAAGCCCTGGGGGCTGACCTGAGACCCAGCAGAGATCCGGGCTATCTGCGCCCTCAGGTAATTTGCTTCATTCCCGGGAAACGGCGGGTAGCTGACGACTGGGCAGTCCAGATTCCCAGTGAAGAATTTGCGTATTTGGCGGGCAGCGGTGATCTGTGCGGGGCTGACTGAAGGCAGCTTCACCCAGGGGAGGCCCGGCTCTTTGCAAACATAGTAAACAAACTTGTTTGCCCCGGTTCCTCGCTCCTCCTTTGGCACAGGTGGCGAAGGTTTGTAAGTGGACTGCGGAAGCGGATCTGTCTAATTTGAGAAGAAGAAAGAAAGAAAAATGACAGAATTGACAAAATGCAAATTTTAAATAAATCGGTGAAATAACTTTTAGACGCATGAAAAGTGGACACAGCTCTGTAGATAAATATTTACACATTTTGAAGTTAGGTTTGCCTCACCTCCTCCTCATTGTTCTCAGTTTCCGGCTCTGCCTCCTCTTCTTTTGCAACTGGCTCATCCTCTTCCTCACCCTCTCGGTACTCAGCCTCAGCAATAATGTAGCTGCTTTCCACTCCCAGGATTTTGCCCCACAGTCGACAGCGCAGCAGCGCCTGCGACTCTACGAGCTGCTTGAGTGCAAGGAAGATTCTCTGCATCTCCTCTCTGCCCAGGCCAACCCCAGCTTGCTCCATGTAGAAGCCAATCTCGCTGACATTGGGAAGATCCACCTGGTGGAAACCAAGAATGACACTAAATATCTCTAAATATCTCTCAAACGTTTTCTCTTTGCTTTTTTTAACTTCAGCATGTCAAGCACGTTGTCAACTTGTCCCAGAGACTCTTGTTCTCTGATGTTGACAGTTGACGGTGTCAAACTTCTTGAAAGATAGAGATTAAAACTTTATGATTCGTTATAACAATGTCTGTAATTAATTTGATTATATAATATAATATAATAATATAATAATATTTGAGAATATAATATTACAGGTAATACCCAGAAAATTAGAATATCCTGAAAAGGTTGTTGTTTGTGGTTTTATTAAGCTGAAAATCAGCAAAGTTACAACAAGGAACTGCTTGAGATGTCAATTTTCAGTGTAATGGCTCAATAAAATGTGTTGCTTTCATCTTTTATGTTAAATTGCCAAAATAAAACAACTTTAACTTGATATTCTAATTTTTCGGGTAGCACCTGTAGATCATTTTTAATTTCACACACACGCACACACACACTGACTACAATCCAGACACGTTACTGGTTCAAAGCCAGTACCAGCTCCTCCTCCTGGTCGGCTTCTTCTGGACGATAGAACAACAGACGTTGCTGCTCGGCTAGCACTTCGGCAGCGGTGGTCTTCTGGAGGTCTTGCAGGGTGCTCTGCTTGTATTCAAATGAAGCCCACTTCACGTCATGGCTCAAGTCCTCGATCACGTCCACCACATCATTTGGACGCTCATCTATGACCTTGATCAGCAACCGAGTCAGGTGGTCGTAGCTGTAACAACATTAGCGAAGCAATGCTAAACAGCTCGTATGCTAAACAGGTAGCATTGTTTACAAAAATGAGTGCATAACAGAAGAGCACTGCGCAATCCTATTCATGCACTCAAAAAATACATGCTACTTTGATTAACTCGCATGATTAGTTGATTGTAGTGACTGCGGAGATGTAACATATTATGGGCCATCTGGGATGTAAACACTAGATGTCTACTTGTTGTTTGTAGGCTGTTTATCTATTTATTTATTTAGTTGTTGGACTGCGAAAAATGTTTCAAACTGAGCTACGCAGTATTTTCAGATTTTATTTTGTGACCTTGGTTTTAATCTGGTTGACTGAGAAGGATCAGGTCTTCCGTCAATAATGCATACCAGTATCACTGTACACAGCACATACACACACACACATATATATATATATATATATATATATATATATATATATATATATATATATATATATATATATATAGTTATATATATATATATATATATATATATATATATATATATATATATATATATATATATATATATATAGTTATATATATATATATATATATATATATATATATATATATATATATATGTATATATATATATATATATATATATATATATATATATATATATATATATATATATATATATGCAACCCACAAGTTGAGAAAGAGTGGGGGGGAAGGGAAACAACAACATTTTGTCACCCTTACTCACAGGTTTAGATTTCCTTTCGTGGTGCTTCTTAATAGAAAAGCTTTGAGCGCGGCGGCAGTCTGGATTCTCTGTTGAGCGCTGTCTTGAACTCCACTAGAATTCGCCATGGTTGCCACTTCCTGTAGCCAGTGGGAAGAAAATGCCACCAGTGAGATGCAGGTATAAGGCGGAGCCAGAGGGGTGTCTTTCCCTGTGAGGAAATAGCACTGCGAGTGATGAACACAGCAGAAATGAAAAATGAAAACATCACCGTGCCAAGTGCCACCCCTAAAATTTAATTTGCTCAGGGCAGTAGTTTAATGTTAAAGACCTCTCACACTATGCTGCCATATTCGGAACTTCACATTTTTCCTTTGGTCAGCGGGATTTGCGCTCTCAGTCGTTAGTTTTGTCCAGCGGCACCCCCGCCGCCCCCCCTGGACCTTTGACCCCCCCCCCCAAAGCCCCCCAAGTTTAAAAAGCTGGCTCCGCCGCTGCTGAGGTCCTCACCCGCACCAAGCACCAAGCAGCGACCTCTCGTGGACAGCAGTCTACTGACTGTGTAGTGCAGTCGGTGGCACTTTGTAACGTTAACACGTTACAAAACTACAGTGACATAGCTTTTATTTTGGTCATACCTTTTTTGCTCTTCCGTTGGTGAAATGTTTTTCCACCAACTCCCTTGGGGACCGCTCACAAAATGATGGATGATAACGTTGGAAAAAAAAAAAAAAAACCTACGACGGGCGAATTACGTCTATTTCCTTCCTTTAAAATTCTTCTTCTTCTTAACGCGTTACGCGTTACTCTGAGATAAATGCCACAGTTCTTCAATTAAAGACGGACTTGCGATGAAGTTAGTGGCGCGAACGAGAAAAAGAAACGACGTGTAGTATAAACATCAGCGTGAAATAAAGTAGGTAGGTATCATTTTTCCCCACGATAGATCTGTACGGTCCATTTGGAATTATTACCGTGAAATAAAAACAATCCAATCGAAATGATACCTTTTATCGTCAATCGTTGACACTTACTAACATCAAACTACTGAGCCAGACGTTACTGTTTTATTCCCCCCGAGTCAATAGAAACTGCTTGTTGTGGATACGCAGATGTAGTTGCTAGGCAGGACGACGCTGAACCGGAAAGGTGGATTTTCGCCGTTAGAACGATGGATTTATATGAAAGGAGCTAGATAATGTAAGGGGGGAAAAACAAACTACGTGCTCTTAATAACGTCAAACTACTGAGCCCGACGTTTGTTTTCCCCCGAATCGATAGAAACTGCTTGTTGTGGATACGCTGATGTAGTTGCTAGGCAGGACGACGCTGAACCGTAAAGGTGGATTTTCGCCGTTAGAACGATGGGTTTATATGAAAGGAGCCAGACAATGGAAGGAAAAAACAAAACAAAACTACGTGCTCAGGAGTTTGATGTTGTTATGAGTCAAGGATCGACAACTAACTTTCATTCAGTTTGGTTTGTTTTTATTTCAAAATAATAACTCCAAGTGGACTGCACACATCTATCGTGGAAAAAGATACGTACATTCATATTTGGTAGATTTTGTATTTGTAGTCGTAGTTCGCATCTCGTGTTTTTTTTTTGTCATCATCCATCGTTCTGTGGGAGTATTCAAGGGAGTTTATATATTACAAACACACACACAGAGGATGTGGGACCAGCATGGTGACATGCGTACAATACACACTTTATAATTTATTTGATCAATCAAACCGATGTATTGGCTTTTTAGTGTCTGATATAATAAAAAATAAGAACAGTAAAAGAAAATGAAAAGAATCAGAACAGATTGTGATGGTTTTACTGAATGAACTTGACTGTTGAATAGATAGCAAGGCATAGAGTACATCAAAAACATTTGGTGACAAAATGAACACTGTTAGACGCGCAGACTGATTTTTACAGAAAGCGTTCTGATCAGACTGTCTGTGATTTGATATTGTGGTACAATACGTTTTCTCGATGGGAGGACAGAAACCTCTGATGGGCAAAAAAAAAAATATTTTAAATATCAGCATGAATAACACCAGACAAAAACATTTTTCTCAATCTCCTGTGTGCAGGTATATTTATCCAGTTGTGTCGTCCGTTTTGCTCAATAGGCTGCATTAGCTGCTAGCATTCTCCCCAACTCCACAGCAATACAAGGAAGTCTGTCACTGTAGATCCCCAACTCTGGCCACACTTGTTGGGGCAACAGCCGTCTTTGGTTGAACAACCACAGTGATGCCATCGTCACGACTGCACAGCAACTCGGCCGTCGGTCCGTACTTTACAGGCACGCGCTGTTGACACCGCGAGGCTGCTGGCAGAGAGGCCTACTAACTCTGCAACCGCACCAGTCCGTCCGCATACTGGAACTGGTCGCTGTTCTCGTACTCCAGCATATCCAAGGCCACCTCGCAGCTCTCCTTCACCACTTGCTCCACGTCAGCGCGATACTGTTGCAACACGGCCAAACACTCTTCCTTGCCGATGGAACCCAGAGCCTCTGCCGCCTCGTGCCGCACCATGGGACTCTCGTCGGACTGCTTGAGAGCCGCGCACAAGGCTGGAACTGCAGCCGGGTGCTGCATCTGACCCAGGACGTACGCGATCTCGTGGCGAAACAGCGCACTCGAACACTGCAGGCCTGCAGGCAAAAGAGACCGAGGTCATGGTTGGGTAGGTACAGTCACTCCGTTTGCATAGTCACACACCAAGCTGCAATTGCTGTTCTGTTAGAAATAATGCATGAAATCACACTGATGATGATCATTTGCAGCAAGAAGCAAGAAAGTCGCCAGCTCGTTCCCTGGACCTCTGCCCTCTCTGTGAGGGCTTTGCATCTTCTCCTTGTGCAATACTTGTAAAGTACTTTTCCCAGTTTTATTTGTATTTTTTTTATTATTATTATTTTATTTTTTTATTTTTTTTTGGGGGGGGGGTGAAGTGATAGGTTCCTTGATAAGTTCTGTCTATATACTGTTGGTATATTGACCTTTTTTGTTGATTTTGTGTGATAAATGTAAAAACTGAAAATAAAATATTCCAACAAAAAAAAAGTACTTTTCTGAGTACCAACTGTATTGGTTATGGTGAAGAACTCATTAATTAATTCAAACAAAACCACAGACTGGTGATCTTACCGTCTCCCAGAGCCAGCACAGCCTCCTCAGTGCCGATGTTACGGAGCGCAAACATGGCCCGGTACCGATCAAAGAGTGGCAGCGCCTCGTCCAGCAGGCTGCCCCGGAGCTCCGGCACGTCTCTTCTGACTGCAGGTGGCGCCGGGTCCACGGAGCAGTAGGGGTTTTTGTCCATCTGTGAGTCTTCTGACAGTTTATCGTTGCACTGCAGCCACTCCAGACGACGCACGGCCAGCTGACAAGTCTCTGCGACCTGTCGAGAAAAATGAAAGCTTTTAAAAAAAAAAAAAGGGTAAAAAAAAATATTCCGTCTCCTCCTTCGTCCAAACACAACGAGCCATTTTCACTGGTCAGTGAACCGGTCAGAGTTGTGTTAAAGTCCTGGCAACACAGTGAAGCGATACATACCTCAATAACAGGATCTTTCACGTACTCTCTGAGAAGGTCCAGAACCACAGGGTCACCAATCGCACCCAGAGCCTCCCCTGAAGGAACACAAAGTGTCAAGACGCAGCTGCCATTACACCTCCAACCACTCTGAAAAATGTTCAATCATAAACATGCCTTGAACTGTTTAGGCAGCACAGCATTGTTCGCTACATATCACTACACTATCACTACAGTAATAATATAAGCTAAAAAAAAAACCTAACCACAGTAGCTGTGTTTCCATGACACCTACAATTGCATAAAACCTAAATATGGCAACAAAAAAAACCAAAAAAAACAACAACACCAATACCAATACAAACCCACTCCTTGAGCTATTAGCCTGCCGGTATCATGCGGCACATCTACAAATCCCCGAATGCTGTGCTGGTATCTTTTCCAATCGAAAATTCCAACAAACAGGGTGAAGGAAAACCATCGACAATCACAGTGTGTGTTTGTGTACCTGCTTCGTGCCTGACCATGACTTCTTGCTCGCGATCTTTTAACACAGCGGTCAACGTTGGAATGGCCCGTTTGTCCTGCATCTGTCCCAGGCAGTAGGCCAGCTCGTGTTTGAGCAGCGCCGACTGATCCACAAAGGCCTTGCCGATCCATTCTATCGCATCAGCACCTGGACAGAGTTACACCTCAGTCCATTTCTTAGTTTTAACCAATGCAACATTCGTTCATTCCAATAACAATAGTCTGACAATGTAATTGTGTTGCATTTATTTATTTCTTACAATCATGGTAATAATCAAAATCTTCCATACAAAAAAACAAACAAACACAAACTCTCGCTCAGTTTGAGAAAATTCTGAAGGTTCTTTAAAAAAAAAACAACAACAACTGTGTACTTGAATTCTGAATAACATTTTGTGAAGATTCCCAGTTGTCGCTCAATGATTCCATTACAGGGTGGTCGTAAGTGAGCAGAGGTAAATTCCAAAATAAATGTTCTACAAATATATTGAAATGTAATTTGTCTACTTTGTCTTCAATGACAACACCGACGTGATTTATAACACACATGTCAAAGAAAAGTATGTAGACAACACACGGATGTCTCACCTCCCAGATTCCTCAACGTAAACAAGGCTCTGAACCGCTGCGTCAGGTCGCATTTGGGGTCCACGAGGACCCTTCCTACTGCTGCCACCTGCTGCTCACCGTCCATACTGCAAGACAGACAGACAGACAGACAGTTAGTTTGTTGATGGAACTGGGGTTTGTCAGTAATGCAGACAAAATGACTCTAATCAGATATAAATCTCACTTGTTCAAAGTGAATCATCGGGTGTAACTTCATAAAACTCGCAGCCACTCAGTTACAAGAATTTAAGCAATGAGTCATCAGGCTGTACAACTGCACACAATAAAATGCATCATCCTCTTAACCACATTTTTCACAAAGGTGCAATGGACTTATTTATATGCCAGTATGTTAATAGCTGTAAATGCAACTGTCCATAAGATGTAAATATCTCGTTTTTCCCTTTTATACCAAACAAATATTATTTTCTATTTATTTTAATACAATTTTCCATCTTTTTTGCACTATACAGTTGGTGTAATGACGCATATTCCCCCACTGTGGGATGAATAAAGGCGGTCTACTCTATTTTATTCTATTCCATGAAAGTTAACTTACGAGTTATGAAATATTACACCGTAAAGAGAGCATCAAAACAGCTGTTGATCGTTAAAGCTTGGAAATTGTTGTACAAAACAACACTATTTGCGGTTTATGTACGTTTCGTGCTGAATGCGTTGTTTTCCCCAATAACTCGTTCGAAGACTCTGCTATGGTGAGAGGAAGGCGACCTGCCGCATTACAAAACATGACGTATGGTTACATATAGACTACAACGCAAAGGCTCAGTTTAAACCAAGCCAACATATGCACTGCTGGTACACCCAGTCTAACAAATCACATTAATCCTACAAAAGTGTTTTTGTTTTTTTGTTTTTTGTATTTCTAATGTGATGACACACAAGAGAACAACAGCTGGAATCAAAATCCACTTACTTTTACAATCTATGGTTTCGTAAATGGGAAAACTCTCTTCAGCGCACGCACACGCCACACTCTGCTGCTACTTCCGCTAACAAGTCGTTCCAGGTGAAACTGCTTCTTCGCTCGGCCAGTAAAGATGCTGAACGCTATAAAAAAAAAAATGTAACACTGCCCTCTGTCGGTAAGGAGGTTTACTGCCAGCAAAGCAGAACGTAAACTAAAGTAAGTAAGCGAGTCAGTAAATTAATGAATGAATGAATGAATGAATGAATGAATGAAAATCTTAATCCAAAATGTATGGCACTGTTATTATGACGTAGAGTACCAACCCATGTCGAAACATGTTTAAACTTTAACATTTAAAACATTTTTTTTTTTTTTTTTTTTTAATAAATAAAACCTCTTATATGTACTACGTATTCACAGGTATCATACTTATTGACTTTACACTGTGCACTGTAAAATCTGAGATAAACAAATTCTCTCGGTCCTTGACGTGCCGTGGCGCTGTGGGGAAACGTCGACAAGCCGTCGCTCGTTGCGCCACTTCTGTTCAGTAGTACTTCCGTTATGTGTCCCAGAAGTAGCATCAATCTCGTGAACCTTTAGCCTCAGCGCAAACGGCTATCTACATTCCTCCCTTACTATTCTTCATGATTATATAGTTGGTTAGTTCGTTGGGTTAGTGCACCGAGCGAAGACAGTCATGGATATCCCCAGCTCGCCCGATGGTAAGCAGAACGCCGCAGTGTTGTGTGACTGTTGTGTTACGCTGAAGCTAACTAGCTAGCCACCTAGCCACAGAGCTCACGTTTCACCAAACCTACTGCCGTAAACACTTTGAAAGTTGCCAGTATTACATTCATAAGTCATGTTCGTTTTTCACACTGAGTGCTTTGTTTAAGCCAGGGCGTTATTTTCTGTACATTAAACCTCTTCTGGTGCGATTTCTTCATGTTTTTTTTTTTTTTGCTGTACTCTTTGTAGTGAATGACTTGAGTGAACGATTTGTACAAAAATAAAGTGGTGTCTATTGACTGCTGTTAAATTACACAAGCTCGATCGACGTAGTTCGACTTATATGTAACCCAGCCCCCTCCCTTGGCTTCGTTAGGCCACTGCCCTACATATACATACATATAATATATACAGAACATAGCATATTTAGTTAATTAACGGGTATTTAGGTATTTTTACTTTTGCCACATTAATCCACATATCTTGGTCATATACTTGATGTATTTAGTATGTATCTACAGTGTAGAAAGTAGTCAAGAAAAACTTTTGACCGGTGTTGTAGTCAGAAGATATATATATTTTTACAAGACCAAGTGTATACATGTGAGAAGGGTGAAACAACTCATATATTCAGTCAGTAGAGTCAAATTAATTTTCACTCGCCCCCTACCATGCATTACTGCTGTTTGACTTCTCTTCTTCCCACGTGTGCAGATCAAGAACTGAAGAACGTCATCGACAAACTGGCCCAGTTTGTCGCACGGAACGGCCCCGAGTTTGAAAAAATGACAATGGAAAAACAAAAGGACAACCCAAAGTTTTCCTTTCTCTTCGGCGGGGAATACTTCAGCTACTACAAGTGCAAGCTTTCCATGGAGCAACAGCAGCGTACGTAGTTGAAATGCATCAAGTCATACATTCAGACACATATTTAGAATATGAATGCGTGCGTCGTCGCCCTGTTTGCTGTTCATCCACATATTCAAAGAATGGTGGTTAAACAGTTCAACAATAGAAGAAACTGTGATTTGATAAACTATTTTTTTTTTATATAGATAATTACTTTTCCATCAGCCCTTGTTGCGTCAGCAAGGGTTGATGACGTCCACACCTTTGCCAAACTGAACTTGTGGATCAACTTGCTGAGGCGAACGCTTAAGAAAGCAGCCAACGCATTTGCTTTTATTCTGTAATACATTTTATATAGATGACCATTTTTTTCCCGCTTCCAGAATTGTACAACCCAAGCCCCAAAGACATTGTTGATGTTGCCGCTCCACCAGTGCAAATGATTGTTGGGCCTCCAATTCCTCCTCCTGCAGCAGCAGCGGCGGCGGCGGCGGCGTCTTCTATTGATGAGCTTATTCATCAGAGCCAGTGGAATCTGCAGCAGCAGGAGCAGCATCTGCACACTCTCAGACAGGTACATACTGGTTAGAGGCAGTGTATTGAAGTTGCCAAGATTTATTGGCCAAAGCTAATAAAATATATTAGATATATTTTTGTCAGTGTATTTTCACTGCAAAATAAAAGTAGCTTGTATATACATATATATATGTATACGTGTGTACATATGTATATATATATGTATATATATATATATATATATATATACATATATATATACTTATATGTATATATATATAAATATATATATAAATATATACTTATATGTATATATATATAAATATATAAATATACGTATATATATATAAATATATAAATATACATATTTATATACTTATATGATACTTATATGTATATATATATATATATAATGTGTGTATATGTATATGTGTGTATATATATATATATATATATATATATATACATATATGTGTGTGTATATATGTGTATGTATATGTGTATGTGTATATATATATATATATATACACATATATATACACATATACATACATATATATATACACATACATATATACTAGCAGTCAAAAGTTAGGACTCACCCTATAAATTCAATGTCTTTTCTTTCATTCTCATGACTATTGACATTGCAATCTGTCACTGAAGGCCTCAAAACTACGTATGAGCATGCGTGGGATTACGCAGGAAACAACAAAAGTGTGTGTTTTATATTTCAATTCTTCAAAGTGGCCACCTTTCATTAAAAAAAAGCACATCTGTGCTTTGTGGTGCTTTTTTTCCAAATGTAGGAGCAAGTGACAGCCGCCATCGCTCTGGCCATGGAACAACAGACCCAGAAGTTGTTGGTGGAAACTCAGTTGGACATCACGGAGTTTGACAACCTGTTGCAGCCCATCATCGACACCTGCACCAAAGACGCCATCTCTGTAAGGCTCTGCATGATGAAAATATTTCCACGTTGCTCATTTATATGAATCTAATAGAAAGGAACTTTTTTTGTTTGTTTGTTTGTATTGACATGGTTTGTTTGTTTTTTTTTTTCCTTTAGGCGGGTAAAAACTGGATGTTCACCAATGCCAAGACTCCCCAACACTGTATACTGATGACATCGCACCTTCGCAACCGCATCATTGCTGATGGAGCACATTTTGAGCTGCGCTTGCATCTCATCTATTTAACCAACGACGTCCTTCATCACTGGTAGGCAATGCAATATTCAGCCAAAAACAAGACAACCTTTAGGGCACAAACAAACTGTGCGCGCAGTGTCAACAATTATGTTGGAGTGCTACTTTTTAAACATTTGATTTTTTTTTATGCCTGATTATTGACGTCAGCGGTGTCTGTCATGCGTCCTCTAGCCAGCGGAAGCAGCAGAAGGATTTGCTGGCAGCTCTTCAAAAAGTTGTGGTCCCCATCTACTGCACCAGCTTTCTGGCCGTGGAGGAAGACAAGCAGCAGAGGATAACCAGGGTACGCATCCACACATATTAAACACCTGTGCCTGCTGAGCAGTGAAAGACATTTGCCGCTCCTGATACGTATTAACACAATGCATTTCTTCTTTTTTTTTATTGTCTGCTACTGTTGCATTGTCTTTCCACTTCCTAGTTGCTGCAGCTTTGGGAGAAGAATGGATACTTTGATGAGGAGACAATTCAGCAGCTGCAGAATCCAGCATTGGGTCTTGGCCAGTACCAAGTGAGTGAACCCAGAAGTGACGCGTTTCTTTAAGCCCATTGTATGTGTTCTTTTCATTTCTGATGGTTGAGAGTAGGACTGTGTGATTTAAAAAAAAAAAAAATATTTAACTTTATTTTTATTTTTGTTAATAGAAACACAAACAATACAACAGTTCCTTGACATTCTGGATTGGCGCCCCTCGGGTAGCATAGTCCTCCTCCCCACTGGAGAAGCTGTTAACTGGCTAGCTATGTTTACTGGCATCTGCACTAGCTAGCCACAGCAGCTGTTAAAACCAGGAAGTGATCCTGTTTGCTGCCCTCACCACTACCTGGGAAATTATTTTTCCAAAGTTGCATACAACATGCATTTGTCCCATTTTTGTAGCATATTTAACGAGATCTCAGGAGTTTTCAGAGAAAAAAAATCTGGATTTTATTTTTGACCAAAATCGCCCAGGAGAGAGAGTGTCTGTTTTACAAATTATTTGTGTGACCCTATTGCAAATGGGGCGCATAAAATCAATGATCTATCCCCCACTATTTCTTTTGTCTTTGGCAGGCATCTCTAATAACTGAGTATGCCACAGTGGTGCAGCCGGTCCAGCTGGCCTTCCAGCAGCAGATCCAGGCTTTGAAGACTCAGCACGAAGAGTTTGTTTCCAGCCTGAAGCAGCAGCCACAGTCTGCACCGGTCGCACCACCACTGGCCTCTGCTGAGCCCGACAAACCTTTACCCATGGCCACTCCAGCGGGTGAGAACAAACGTCTCGGCTACACCAAATATGTGAACTACAAATTATGACGTTTCCAATTAGGGCTTCAGAAAAAAAAGTGAAAATTTTGTCAATAAAGTCGACACAAATAAGTCAAAATTTTGTCAATAAAGTCGACATAAATAAGTCAAAAATTTGTCAATAAAGTCTCAAATTGGAAACTTGAAAAAAAAATTATATCTAAACTGTTTCTCTTATGTGTATATATTTTTAATACATAAGATTTTGGTCTAATATTTCTAGTTTTTTGTGTGTTTTGTATTTATTTAATATTAAGGTTTGTTTTTACCCTTCAAAACCAAACTTAAACCAAACATTGTGGGGTTTTTTGGGGGTGAAAAGTCGAATTGCTGCTGAGTTTCACGATGATCGCTGTGCTCGTCGTAGGTGATGTCAAGCCGTCAATGTCAGGCCCTCCTCAAGGAGAGTTCGAGGGAGCTCCGTCTCGACCGCAGGACTCCAGCAACGCCAGCGGCCCCTCAGACCTGCCCTCCAACAAACCCGGGTGGTATGACTCTCAGCCCATGGGCCCGTGGAACCCCAACCAGCCGGTAAAGGTTTGAGTGTTGCTCTCTGTACGTTTCTCCACACGCTGTCGTCGCAAACGACGAGTGACGCTACAGTCGAAGCAACGAGTCGCTTATTTGTGTAGTCGGGGAAATTAAAATGAGGGAATGTACGCCATCTAGTGTTGTAGTCGAGACCGCGCCGACCGAGACCAAGACCGAATAAGGCAAGAATAGACCTGGAAACACCTCTCAAATAAGGCTGAAAGGTTCTGACGCTGTCAAGAGGAGGTTTATCACGCGTATTGATAGAGAGGTACACACGGGTACTACCCGAAAAATTAGAATATCAAGAAAATTATTATAAAATTTGAGTTTTTTTAAAGCTGCAAAACCTGATCAGCAAAATCTTGAAATATATTGATTTGCATATTATTCCTTTATATAATATGTCACACTCACCTTTTAAGTTGAATTGCAGAAATACAGCAACCTTTTCAGGATATTCTCATTTTCTGGCTAGTACCTGTACATGCAGACCTTAAAGTGAAATGGATTATTATTACAGGTACTCGCCAGAAAATTAGAATATCCTGAAAAGGTTGTAGTATTTCTGCAATTCAACTTAAATGAATTGCAGAAATACAACAACCTTTTCAGGATGTTCTCATTTTCTGGCTAGTACCTGTATACTGTACTTATACAGGTATATGCTAATACAGAGGCATATAAGTGTCATGGAAACACTTTTTTGGCATTTACACGTCAGCAGACGTGCAGTACATGATCACATGACCAGTTCACTGAGCAGTGAAAATGGGTCTGGTGGGGGTCAGTTGTTTTTTTACTGATTGATCAAAGTGCTTTTAGACGCCTTTGGAACTGATTTAGCACTTTACAAATAAAAGATAGTGATTGATTGATTGATTGATTGATTGACCAGACTGTGTCGCCCTCTCCCTCCCCTCTTTGCATCTTTTTCCAGCCTCCATTCGACCCCAACCAGCCTCCGCCCCCCTGCCCTCCCTGGAACAGCCACGAGGGGATGTGGAACGAACAGAGGGACCAGGTGAACTGGAGCGGGGGTCCGCCCAGGGAGGGGGGCGGCGGCCCCTGGAGCGGCCCGGGCGGATCCGAACCGGGTCCCCCGTCTTGGAACTCGTACGAGCAGCAGCCGCCGTGGGGCAACCAGCCGGAGCAGCCGCCGTGGGGCCAGAGGGAGCCTCCCTTCCCTCCACGCATCCAGGTCTGTGGTCGGAGCAGCGATAAGTTGCTTCTGTCTGTGAAGGTTCTCAGTCACCCAGCGCATCTTAAGCTAGAGGAGTGAAGTTGGGGCAAGTAGGGTTTTTTGCAAGACATTTTAATCGGGCTCAGAATGATTTTGTTTAAGTCCACACAAAGCAAGTCACGTGACCGGAACTCGTGCCAATCAAATCGCAGTCTTTGCGGTTAGAAATTCTTGCTTTGTCCCGATTGATTGATTGATTGATTGATTGATGGATGGATCGATTTCGTGTTTTCCAGAGACCTCCTCATTTCAGAGGGCCCTTCCCTCCGCACCAGCAGCCGCCTCCCTTCAACCAGCCGCCGCCGCCGCCGCACAACTTTGGCCGCTTTGCACCGCGCTTCGTGCAGGACGACTTCCCTCCCAGACACCATTACGACAGGCCTCCGTACACCCCCCACCGCTTCGACTACAACCAAGGAGATTTCCCCGGAGGTGGGAAGTGTTTTAACATTATAATTATACATTTTTCCACATCTCAAAGCCCTTTGTACAATCAGAGGGAAACCAACTGGACCCTCCAGAGCAGCAGGGGGCGACAGTGGCCAGGAAAACTTCCCCTGTGGGAAGAAACCTGGAGCAGATCCAACCTCCGGAGGGTCAAAGGTCATCTGATTTGACCCGTTGGAGAGATTTGACCCCCTGCAGTCTGGATCTGCTCCAGGTTTCTTCCCACAGGGCAAGTTTTCCTGGCCACTGTCGCCCCCTGCTACTCTGGAGGGTCCAGTTGGTTTTCTTCTGATTGTACGAAGCACTTTGAGACGCCTTTGGATGGGATTTAGCGCCGTCTAAATATAAGTTGATTGATTGATATCAATAAATGTTGTCGTATACATTAAAATTCTACTAAAACATTCAAATACATTTAAAAAAAAAAAATTATACATAATGCAAAAAAATGACCTGTGTATGGTTTTACATACCAGTCATAATAATGATATTGCTCTTAATATTTTCTGATGTTTTTTCTGACAGACATCCAAGGTCCTCCGCCCCACCACCATCCCAACCAGAGGCTCCCTCCCCCAGGCATGGGTGGTGACCACCCTCCCTGGGGTGGCGGCCAGCCCCCGGAGTTCGGCCCCCCACCACCACCGCCTCCTCCACCACCACACGGTTTCAACGGCCACTCGTCACACCTGCGTCACCGGCAGCAGCAGCAGCAGCAACAACAGCAACAGCAGCAGCAACAACAGCAACAGCAGCAGCAGCAACAGCAGCAGCAGCAGCAGCAGCAGCAACACCCTGTCCAGGACGACCCCAGCCTGGTGCCCAACGTCCCCTACTTTGACCTGCCAGCCGGCCTCATGGCGCCACTGGTCAAAGTCAGTCACTGCTCTCTCATGTTCAAGAAAATATTATCATTATTATTATTGTTATTGTTGTTATTATTATTATTATTATTATTATTATTATTATTATTATCATTATTATCAAGATGAAATTTCAGTCTGAGATCCAGCGAGCACCTTTGGACCCTGATATTAAAGAATAATGATAATAATGATAATAATGATAATGAAATGTCAATCTGAGATGCAGCTATCACAGACAGACAGTAACAGGAAGTGTGTGGTTGTTTTGTGCTCTCTGTCGCCACCAGCTGGAGGACTGTGATTATAAACCTCTGGACCCTAAAGACATCCGGCTGCCTCCTCCGATGCCCCCCAGCGATCGACTGCTGGCCGCTGTGGAAGCTTTTTACAGCCCGCCGTCCCACGACCGGCCCAGAAATAGGTGATACTTTTCAGAGGGTTCAGTTTATCCTCCTTGTTTGAACAAGTATGAAAATGACATGATTTTATTATTAGTATTCTAATATTTAAATTGTAATATTTCACAGCATTATCATGTTGCACGTTATAAACTTTGGATTTCTCTGTTAAAAGCTGTAATTTGCACCTGATGATGGTTTTTCAGCGAAGGCTGGGAGCAGAACGGACTGTACGAGTTCTTCAGGGCCAAGATGAGAGCCAGGAGGAAAAAAGGACAAGAGAAACGCAACAGGTGCTCTTCCCTCTCTATTACTAGTGCCGTATTTTTCCGACTGTAAGTCCCTCTGGTAGTGTAAAGTCACATCAGTCAAAAAATATGCGTCACAAAGAAGAAAAAAAGATTTGAATTTTGTATTCTAGAATATATGCAAGGATATTTAAGAATATGATGTAGTAATTACATAGTAATACTGTTTTAGTAATTTCATAGTAATAATGTAGTAATTACATCGTAATAATGTTTTGCTTTCTCTGTCCACCCCCTCCCCCCTGCAGTGCGCGTGGAGACAGCTCCTCCAGGAGTCACTCCCGGAGCCGAGGGAGGTCTTCGTCTCGGTCCAGCTCCCGCTCCTCAAAGTCCTCTCACTCCCGCTCTCCATCGGGCTCCCGCTCCCGCAGCCGCTCTCGCTCCTACTCACGATCCAGGTCCAAACCAAGACGGACAAGTCAAAGCTCTGCGTTTCGAATGCATTGGCTCAACTTTACTTGGTGTCTCTGTCAGCAGGTCGCGAAGCAGGTCCAGGTCGTCTCGGAGTCACTCTCGCTCCAGGTCCAGGTCCAACTCGCCCTCACCTGGCAAGAGACGGCACGATCGCAAATCTCGCAGCTCCTCCCCAGCGTACGTCTCCTCAACTTCTCTTTCATCTCACGCTTTGATTATTGAATAGAACAGAAGCCTTTATTGATGCCACATTGGTGGAATTTGCATAATTACAGTGGGAAATACAGTGCCAAGTGAAGGAAAATGATCTTAATGGAATAGAAATAAAGTATTTATAGAGTTAAAAAAGGAAAAGATATTTCCATCGTATGGACAGTTTGATTATTTTACACATTTTATTCTTTAATGGAGCGAAGACCAAAAAAAAACGACAACAACTTGTCCTGCTGTTTACAGCACCACTTCAGTTTTGGGGGCCGCTCCATCCAAACTGCCTCCAGATAGCAGACTAGGGGAGGAAAACAAAGGACATCAACTGCTGATGAAAATGGGTAAGTTCCTAATGTTGAACACTCACATTTTTTTCAAAATTGAATAAGTAATTGATGGAAAAAGAAGGATGTAGGTGTCCAAAAGGGAAGGTGAGGTTTTTTTTACACTGCTGGCCTGGGTGTCGCCCTGCAGGCTGGAGCGGCTCCGGTGGTCTGGGAGCCAAGGAGCAAGGCATCCAGGACCCCATCAAAGGAGCCGATGTGAGGGACAAGTGGGACCAGTACAAGGGAGTGGGGGTGTCGCTGGACGACCCTTACGAAAACTACCGCAGGAACAAGAGCTACAACTTCGTGGCTCGTATGAAAGCACGAGAGGAAGGTAACATGAACAGCGAAGCGAACACACACACGTCGGCTCTTTTAGTTAATATTGTTAATATTTGGCTCCATTCATTATTATTTTTATATTGGTTAAAAACCCTAATAAACTGCACATAAATACATGAATAAGCCTGGTGTGGACAATCCAGCCCAATTTTTCGCTGTAGTTCACTGGCAAGCTCAGGAGGGAGACACTGAGTTAAGACGTTGCAATCTAAAAATTTAACCACTTGATGTCGCTGTTTCTCCTTCAAAGCCTCCAAATATTACACGCTTTACATTGGCACCTCATTCATCTTGAATGTCACCAAATAGTTGAAGCGAAATCTTCACTGTGTTTCTTGTGTCGCTTTTCTCTCGTGTCAGTCAATCGAGAACCTCAGGAGGCTCCTGCAACCGAATGATGTGGTGAAACGACGTCTCCGCACCTCCTCCACCTCCACCACCCACCACCACCACCACCACCCTCCCACACCACCAGCGCACTGCTTCTCCGTTTAACTCCACTTGGAAATGCAGATTCCAGTCAGTTCATCATTTCCATAAAAGCCAAAGGAGACATTTACATTTCACTACCATTGCAAGTGTTTTTTTTCACAACTTTTTTTTTTTTTTTCCCCCGCTCTTATTTGAACGGGTTTGGAACCGAAATCCTCAGAACTGCAGAATGTTTAGATGCAACTACAACTGCGACAATTCTAAGGCTTTTTCTTGTCAAAAAAAATAAAAATCTTTCCACGGGCAGTAAAACCCGTGGGTATTTAGTGTGAGGAGGTGTGAACAGTCCGAGGCTGTGCATTGACATTGAATACGGCTTCTGGGAAAAATCTGAACTGATTTGCTCGGCAGCGGAGAAACACTTTTGAAATGGATCTGACGGTTCAGTCTGAATTCATCACCCTCATGGTAAATGTTCTTCATTTTACACATTCGTCTAGCAAAGAAATACATTGTATTCCAGGACACACGCTTCATATTCCGCTGATGCAAAGGTTTCATAAGGTGTGTGTGTGTGTGTGTGTGGTGTCAGAAATCTTGGCGATAGATTCTCTTCAAATCCCGTCGGCTACTGTCTCAGTCCCTTTCATTGTCGCATTCATGACTTGTTTGTTGTAAGTAGGCGTGTCATTACATTGTATTATTAAAATGACCCAAAAAAACGGTGTTGGAGAATGTTTTTTTGTTTTTGTTTTTTTTGTCCTTTAAACGCAAACTTCGGTCCGGGGTCCATATACGGCCCGTTAAGGTTTCTAATACGGCCCACCAAACTTAACTTAACGTAAACGTAACGCTATTCTAATTGAGCTTAACTTTTAAATTCAATTCATTCTGTTCAGTTTTATTTTTGTACATTTGCTAGCTGAAGATACATTTTTCACGGATTTTAGTAATTGAACATACGAAAGATGATTGGGGCCACAAGAAGAGAAATAAAATACTATAGGAAGGATATTTCTAGTTTTCATTTCGAGTTTTAAGTTGAAATTTTGTGGATAAAGTCAAAATTTCGTGAAAAACGTCGACGTAAAAAAGACGAAATTTTAAAAACTTTACAAATAGATGAAATTTCGTAAACAAAGCAGATATATATATATATACAACTCAAAAAAATCAAGACCATTAAACAACACTCACTTGCATTAAACTGAAATATTTATTCTCGTAAACAGTTGTGACCGAACAAAAGAGGAAAAGTTGCTGAGGAAGAACAGCGAAGTTTTCCTTCCTCCGCTCATTAACCAAACGATTTCCTCCAAGTTTACTATTCATTATTATTCTTTGTGTTCACTTTACATTAGGCAAATATGACAAACACAATGCTTTACAGTCTGTACACACATTGCACCTTATTAACAATATTTCAGGGTTTTGTTAAGGTGGGGGTGGGGGTGGGGGCAGATTGAGACATAAAAACACCCTGAAGAGACGTCGCCTCTCAATCACAACCAACCAGTTCAAACCCTTTACAAACTTTACACCCAACACTGTTACCTGAAGTCGGAATGAAACAATATACATCAACAAACTAAAACACAAATGTATTCATAAAAAACAAAAAAAGATGTTGAGTGCGTATTCACAGTCTGCTGTTTGAGGAAAAGGAAAATAAGTGAACGTCTTTGTGTGCCTTCCTTCGCCAAAGAGGTGTTTAGAAGAACCGAGGAATCAAGGCAGGAAAAATCAAAACACGCCAGAAAACTTTGACAGGACCCTTGGCTTCCAAAGTCGTGTCAACGCTCAACTGGTTTTCCAAAATAAAATCCTCATCCTGAGTCACGTCCGCTTACGATAACCAGATGGTTGAACGATAGCAAATAAAGGGTCGCGTCACATTGGGTGTGAGATAAACTGTGGACGACACCTCAACGAAGACGCTTCAGTCAACGGCTGAACGAGAAGAACATCTTCCAACCAAGAGCTTCTGAGGACCAACAGAGAAGAACCATTGTCCTTCAGGGTGTTTTTGTTCAAAGGGAAAATCTCACGAGTCGTGAAAGACTCACAAGAATAATCATAGTAGTCTAAAAATTGTTAAAGACGAGTGACAACCCCCGGGATTAAAACACAATACAGACTCTTCTTTGACTCTTTTTTCCAAATGTTCTTGAACATTTTTAACAGAACATATTTACCATAAAGAAAAAAAAGACGGGTGATTTCATATAAGTATAAACTTTTCAGCATTATCAATGTTTTTGTTACTTAACTTGTAAGCATGTATTTATTGTGTATTTCTACTTTATAAACAATGGATAAGGGGTTAGCCTTGGTCATCATTTGTAAAGGGAGAATACACAATCAATCAACGGTGGAAGGTAGACACAATGACAAATAAAAAGAAAATCAAGTCCTCTCAATAGAAAGTGTTGCCAAAAGATGCTTAACGATCTGTATATTAGCAGTGTTGCTACTGCCTAATCTAAACATCTCAATATACACAATGGTTACTGTGGATGACGGCAACCCTCCAACTCAAAGGGGTTTGCACATAAAAACCAAATCGCACACATGCTGGACGAGTGAATTCCAATGAATTCCAGACTGATTTCACTTCAGTAAAATCAGGCCGTCAGCGCTCCAGGTTTTTCCCGTGACAAATTCTGTCATCAAGTCTGTCTGTCTGTCTGTTGTCTGTCTGTCTGTCTGCCTGCCGTCGGTCTGTCTGTCTGTCTGTCGTCTGTCTGTTGTCTGCCTGCCTGCTGTTTGTCTGTCTGTCTGCCTGCCGTCTGTCTGTCTGCTGTCTGTCTGTCTGTCTGCCTGCCTGACTATCTGTCTGTTGTCTGTCTGCTGTCTGTCTGTCTGTCTGCTGTCTGTCTGTCTGTCTGTGGGACACAAGGAGAGGATTCTTCTTACAATATATTAATAGGGGAAGATGCTCTCTGTTACATCAGTAGTCTACATGGAGTATAATGAGCACAGCACATACAGACTGAACTAATATATACAAGGACTGCCCACTTCATTGGATAGGCAGGTTCCACTGCACACTAGCACACATTTCTCATCATCCAATCACATTGCAGAAACTCAAAGCGAGCTTAGAAACTCATTTTAAAAAAAGAAAGAAACTTTAAGCATGAAGATATGGTGAAGAAACGCCCAGGAAGGTGATTGAAGCGGCTTTGAATGTCGTGCGATTGTTGACGTCAGATGGTCTGAGTACTTTACAACTTCAACTACCGAACTACCGAAAAATTCCCACACTCAACCTTTACTTTGTAGGGGGTTCCAAAGACGATCTGAGGAAGAGGGAAAAAATATCCTGAACAGAGCGGAAGGATTTGAGGTAACTCAGACCAGTGCAGTGAGACCATGTGTTGCTGGTCTCACCAGAAATAGACGACTGGAGTGATGGTTCTGGTCCAGTGGGTCAGTGTGTGGTGTTAAATCTCCGCCATTAAGGGAATGAAGGCCACGTTGAGGCTCAATCAAATGTCCACCAACCCCCTACTGGCAGAACTCACTGAGATAAGTGACAGGTGTACAGCTGTACAGGGGTACAATTATGAAATAAAGTGCAATACAAATGTACAAGGACAATACACCACCAATATGTATTGAAGTGATTCATATTTTCCCTCATCTAAAAATAATTACAACAAAAAAAAAAAGAAATTCTAAGCTGCCAAATTAAAGTGAATAAAAAAACGTAATGAATGAAATACTGAAAAAGAGGCAAACGGACTCTGGACCTGTGGATGCCGGACCTTCCTCTCTGTGTGCAGTCAGCTGTGTAGTTCACTTCCCTTTCCGAGCACACGCTCAATAACAATATTAATAATAATAAGGGACAATAAATAAATAAAGAGTTGCAAGCTGTGTCAGACTGTCACCTCCTCAGGTGAACACTGCTACTCACCATCCACAGTGACACACAGGCAACCTCACACAGTGCTTACAGTAGTGAAGATGCTGTACGAGTGAAAGGAAGTGGAGGGGGAGCGGGGGGGGGTGAAGTTGCAAAGACATCGGATGAGCTGCGGATTCTCATTCTGCTTCAACCCCGCAAAAGCAAAGTTGGTAAAAAGTGGAACCGAAGAGTGCGGTGCCACCTGGTGTCACCTGGTGTCACCTGGTGTCTCAGCCCAGGTGTTTGTGATCCATGACTGAAAGTCCTTGTTTGCATATTCAGTAGTATTCAGTCGACGGATGACTGATGTTTTTCCAGATCCAGTAGAATTCTTCTGTTGCAGAGGGAAATAAAAACTGAATAGCTGCATCGTCCTCTGCATGCATGTTTCCATGAACAAATACTATGGACAAATATTTGCCTCAATATGACAGTTTGAACTGTTAAGCAGCTAAGAAACAGAGGAGGGGGGAGGGCTTTACTTATGTGCATTGTGTGACTGACATGGGATTTACATGAGAATGGACAATAAAGACTATCTCTCTATCTCTATCTCTCTATCTATCTCTCTATCAATCTATCTATATATCTATTATCTATCTATCTATTATGTATGTATCTATCTATCTATCTATCTCTCTCTCTCTCTATCTATCTATTATCTATCTATCTCTCTATCTCTCTATCCATCTCTCTATCATATCAAAATTCCTGCGTGTCAGCCTTGTGTCTGCGAGAAGGTCCAGCAGCCGTGGTTGGGTTTCGGGGGGGGGGGGGGGGGGGGGGGGGCCTGCCGCTCATCCATTGGACATCTCGGCCTTGCTGAGGGCGATGGCCAGCTCCAGGTCCTCCTGTTCCTGCTGTCTCAGCCTCTTCAGCCGCTCGCGCTCCGCCCGCTCACTCTCTCGCTTCGCCCACTCCAGCTGCTGAGCCTCGTTCCCGAACTACACAGAGGAAGACGAGGAAGTGGGAAGGAGCTAAAGACGATACGTGGTGATGATGATGATGATGTACATTAGTGTCTCTGTGTGAGTTGATTTTTTTTAATGTAGTTAAATATACAGCTACAACCCAGAAAATGAGAATATCCTGAAAAGGTTGCTGTATTTCTGCAGTTCAACTTAAAAGGTGAATGTGACATATTATATAAAGGAATAATATGCAAATCAATATATTTCAAGTTTGTATTTCTTTGGATTATGCTGATCAGGTCTTGCAGCTTAAAAAAAAAAAAAAAAAAAACTCAAATTCTATAATAATTTTCTGAGTTTGTGGCTTTGTGGTTTTAATAAGCTGAAAATCTTAATCAGCAAAGTTACAACAAGGAACTGCTTGAGACGTCAATTTGCGTGGAACGGCTCAATAAAATGTGTTGCTTTCATCTTTTATGTTAAATTGCCAAAATAAAACAACTTTTACTGGATGTTCTCATTTTCCGGGTCGTACCTGTACGTGCATCTATGAGCACATCCGAGCTGCCTGCCTGCTCATCAACACAGTGACTCGCGTCTGCTCAGAAGGAGCCGGAGGTTGCAATCATCTTAAAACCAAGTGCTTATGTTTCTAAATTAAAATTATTTATTTATTTATTTATTTATTTTTTTACCTTAGTTTTGTTTACCTTTATGTTTTCTGTTAACCTCATTCTGTGTGTGTGTGTGAGGATGGAGCAAGACGTCTGTATTTGTTATGTTGTATGTATGTATATATTGTAATGTTGTGTATACATTTTGTGTTTTCCTGGGACCCCCTCGAAAAAACGAGCTGGTGCGTCTCAAATCCGAGGTTCCATAAAAGCACCGACATTCTCAATAACTGCAGCTTCTTATCTTCATTTTGCAGCTTTTCTCCAATATTCCGACCTCGGAATAACAAACAGATTTAACGCAGTGAGGAGTCGGGGGGGTTCAGTGGGAGAAGCTCGACTGCGACTTCCTCATTAAGGACGCCGGGCCTGCACGCCAGACCGGAAAACAAACAGGAGACGACGCGGTCGGCACGAGCTACTTCAAAATAAAAGCTCAGTGGCACGCTGTTAGAAAAATAAAACTGTGAGCAAACAATGTGCTGAGGGTATTGATTAGTCCTGCCAGTTTCACGATGTTATATCATAATTATATAATTATGTATATATGAATATACATGATAAGGATATGACTTAGTTTGAATATGAAAGATTATATTTTAAGAGGTAGGATTAAATAAGTTTGGACTTCTTCCTTCTCCTTTTCGCTCATGTCATCTTAAACGCAGCTTCTATTCTGTTTGATTTTTTTGTGGTTTTTATTCACTGTTTTATTTTTATTTTTTTTCTATTTAGCTGTGTTTTTTTTGTTGTTGTTATAATTTACATGATTGAAATAAAGCATTCAGTTCAAATTCAAGTTCAATTCCATGATGCTTATATTTGCAAAATACTACTTGGTGTCAGTTTGGTGTTCAAGCTCTTACCTTGGCTTTCTCAGGTCCTGTCAAAGCAAGGAAGGAGGATTGCAGAACACAGCAGTTACCAAGCAGGAATTCATCAAGTCAGTTGTGTAGTTGACAGGACAAACAACACCACAGGACCGCAGACGCTGTTACACAACACCTGGAGAGTTCCTGTTCACTTCCATCAAAACTGCAGCTGTTGCTGTTCAATTTGGCCTGCTTTATTTATTATTTCAGTGCCTACTTCAAACCGAAGGCTTGATGTCCAAAGCACATTGAACACTTTGGAACTTTGGACGAGGAATTCAAAAAAAATCGTCAGAACTGTCAGTTAAACTCTTCAGGAGGGAACAAACAGGAAGCAGAGGAACGACAGCAACGGCAGCAGAGTTTTTAAAGTTTTCAGCTTATTAAAACCACAAACCCACAAACTCAGAAAATTATTATAAAATTTTAGTGTAATTTTCCTAATGTTTTAGGTTGCACCTGTACATGCAGACCTTAAAGTGAAATGGATTATTATTACAGGTACTACCCAGAAAATGAGAATATCCTGAAAAGGTTGCAGTATTTCTGCAATTCAACTTAAAAGGTGAATGTGACATATTATATAAAGGAATAATATGCAAATCAATATATTTCAACTTTTTATTTCTTTGGATTTTGCTGATCAGGTCTTGCAGCTTAACAAAAAAACCCTCAAATTTTATAATAATTTTCTGAGCAAAGTTGCAACAAGGAACTGCTTGAGATGTCAATTTGCGTGGAATGGCTCAATAAAATGTGTCGCTTTCATCTTTTATGTTAAATTGCCAAAATAAAACAACTTTTACTGGATATTCTCATTTTCACGGTGGTACCGTATTCTTGGTGATACACTTGTGTCTCAACCAGTGTCTGATGTACCACTAAGAACAATGATTCTCTACATGACTGATGTCTTAAGGAAGTCAGAGGTCATCAGTCTTACTGACAGGGCTTAAATAATTAATGCAGCATCTGGTCAACCCAACACCGAGTGGCAGCGCCAGTATGCGACCAGCTGAGTCCAACAGTGTTGCTACTCTGCCACTCATGTCAACTTTCAGAGCAAAGCAAGAAAAGACTCTTTATGGCTTTTACTTGCTGCTGCAGGGGGGGCGAAGGGGTCTTTGCCACTGAAGGGGTCTCCCAGGCCCCGTTTGCACTGGAACACATCCACCGCTTCACCGGCGAACGGCTGGAAGGGGTCGCCAGGTTTGGAAGCATCAGCGGTGCCGCAGGAACTCACAGGTGTGTTCTTACCTGGAAATATACGCGCAGAAAAAAACAGCATGATTGAAGACAATATAGTCTGAAGATGGTTTGATACTGGAAATGATGCTAAAACTATAAACAAGCAGTTCTAAATATATAAAAAATAAATAAATAATTTAGAATGTTTATGATTGCGTTTCATGCAAATATGAACAACTGTCCCCCCTTTTGGCTGTTTCCTTCCTCACTATTGTAAACGTAATGATTATTATTTAAGAATTACCACTAGGGGGCTTGGGTCTGGGAGGAATACTTTTCTTTGGTGGCAGGGCAGGAGTTTCATTCTTCCGGCAGAACGGGTCGTCCATAAAGAGCGGCTGTCAAGACAAGAAGAGACAGGAGAGAACGATTGTTGGGCTGGCAGGACGATCTGAAGGTGAGATTCACTACCAGAATCAGCATCAGACTGCGTGTGTTGTTTCCCGATGCAAACGTTAACAGGGGCAAAAGTGGTGGAGACCTCCATGACCCAAATGGGGGTTTTGCATGCGCCGCTGCTTTTCACCTTCTAGAATGTGGGAGCAAACGTGAGTGCAAGCACAGAAAAGATGAAGAAAATCTCAGCCATGGAATTGTAACCTGGGACTGTAAACTCAAACTGCAGAGCTGCATCGCGCCACCAGCTGGTCATTGCTGTATCTGGACTGACACTGGCGTGAATGTCCTGGCCAGAAGGATTTAAAACCCAATCAACAGCACTCAAAATCACAAACAGAAACTTCAGGATTAAAAAACATCTTCGGCTCCGCTCGACCGACTGAAGTCAAACAGCAGCTGTGTCTGTCTGGGAGTTTAGTCAGCGTGTGGTGGTAATCTAGCGGTGGTGTTAGTGTAGCTATGGGCTGGACCGGATGTGGGGGGGGGGGGTGATGGCGTCACAGTGGCACCTTCTGGTAGTCTGGCACCCAAGAGGCTCTGCCTTCAAAAGGGTCTCTCGATTTTAACATGTGACTGAAGTCTGCAAATCCCGCCGAGTTGTTGCTGCTGCTGCTGAAGGCGCCGCTGCCGAACGGATCCAACGTCCCAAACAGGTCTGAGAGAACAGAGAAAACAGAAATAAAAAAAAACAGGCGTCGTTAAAATCCACCTTGTGTACAGACTTAAACGTTGAAATCTCAGGTTCGTTCAAGAGACGCAAAAAAACCAAAACAAGTAATAGCTAGTAAAAGCAATAGTTGATCATTTTGTTTGACAGATTATTTTTTTTTTGTCAAACAAAAGACAAAAACATCGCTAAGATGTTTTGTTTTGTCCAAACACTTGCACCAGCACGACTGCAGTAAAGCCAGGCGTCATCAGCGTACACGCTGCAGGATTCAGCCAGGTGTCAATGTGATGAGATTTGGAGCGTGTGCAGTGTATTGACCATGTTTTTTTTGTTTTTTTTATCAAAGCTTATGATGCAAGTTGTGTACTTATGGTTTATGTTACATATAGAAAGTAGACTGCAGTGAGGGTAGCCAATAGGAGACATGGTAGGGTAGGAAGACAGACATGCTAGCTTCAGAGCGGCTGTATTTGGTACGGAAGCGTATTGCTGCCACCCTAGAGAAAAAACAGGGATCAGTATTACGTTTTTACGTGATAGTATCACGTAAAAACGTAATTTGGGCCGACTTGCTCAGTTTTAACAGTTTGTTTGCGTAGAAACGATATTGCGACACCAAGTGGACACATTTAGAACAGCACTTTCTTTCACTGAGAAATTGTAGCTGCTGTTCCTACTTTGCAAAATCATCTCGTGGTTCCGGGAAAAAAAAACCATTGTGAGCCTGATCCGGCCCGTGGGCCTTAGGTTTGACACGCCTGCCGTGCAGTGTTCAGGAGAGCGACTCGCAACACATCGTCCAGGCAAACTGTCCACTGTCTTATTAGAATCATACCTGCTCCTTTGCTCTTTGGGTTGCTTGAGGAAAACGGGTCGCTGCTTGACAAGTGGCCGCTTTGCTACAACAGAAAGCACAGCCACAAACACAGTGAGTTTGTGCTCTATTATTTTAATTCAATAAATCCCAAAAATTACACATTTTTCCAAAGGGGGCCATGGAAGGCAACACGTGAAGGAAAAGCAGAGCACTTCAGAAACGATACCTTGGCGTTTGCATCTGCAGCGCTCTTGTTGAAGGGGTCTGCAGTGGCAAAGGGATCCGCCTTGGTCGTCTTCTTAAAGAAATCTTCTGAGGAGGCCTTGAAAGGATCCACCTCCTTGAACGGGTCTCCTCCAAAAGGATCTGGAAGAGTCAGACGGGTCAGCGTTTTCCTCAACTCCACAATTTCTATTGAAACTAGATTCCACTGCGCAGTTTCTTCCTGTGTGTGCCATGAATGGGGCAGTTGGAAATGGACATTGGAGGAAACAAACGGAACAAATGAACCAACAAAATGTTTGATGAATGACAGAATAACAAACTCTGTAATCTGGACAAAAACCAAACAGACACACAACACAGGAAATGATTAGTGTGAAAGACAAGAGCAGGTTTGGGGGGGGGGGGGGTTCTTTGTTGTAACAATGCTGCACTTATGTGTGTGTGTGTGTGTGTGTGTGTGTGTGTGTGTGTGTGTGTGTGTGTTTTTATATGAACGTTCTTCTCGTGAACGGACGTTGGGGAAGAGAATTTGGAAGGTGCTGATGAAAGGCTACACGTGTTTGTATGACCATGTCCAATGCTGTCAATGTCAGCAACCAGCCTAGGCTAGCCAAGCCTTAGCCTAGCCTTAGCCTTAGCCTTAGCCAAGCCTAGCCTAGCCTAGCCTAGCTCTGTCAACAGCACACTTGGCTTCAGCCACCAAATTTGATGGCACTGGTTGAATTAAATCTTGAGTTTTCTTGAATTTTCTTTTCTTCTTGAATTATTCAATGTACGTCGATCTCTTGCTTTGAACAGTCGGGCTTGCTGCAATGCCGAGGTGATTTCTCCATCGCCCCAGCCGCTCAGCAGTAATGAGCAGGCAGCTATTTCATCGGAAAATGTATTCAAAGATTTCGATTTTGGAGGATTTGTCTCAATGCCTCCTGAGACCAATGCAGTGATGAGATGTGCACGTGGGGGCCGGACCAGGAAGTGAAGCGTTCTGAACTCAGAGTGTTGAGAAAAAGCAGAGCACAGTCACCTTCTGAAGAAGTCCTACTAACACTACAGCTGCCTGTGTGCCTACCTGTGGAGGCTGGAGGCTGCTTTGCAAAAGGATCATTTTGGAAAGGATCTCCTGGAGCAGAAGGACCAAGCAGAGAGAAAGAAGAGTCGGACAGTGACAGAAGAAAGTAGGAGGACGACCCAATAGCAAACAACGCTGTCTTGGCATTTTTGGCCAGTGGGGGGCAGTGCAGCTAAAGTCAGGCTCAGACCGTTCACCTCTCGCTCTGTAAGATCTCAGCAGATTCCTCAGTCTGCTGAGATCTTACCCACTAAAACCATTTAACCAAATCTCCACCTGAGCCTCTGGAACCTGGGTCCAAACCTACTGGGTGCTCAACAGACAGCAAACCAGGTAAAGAGTTGAAGGAGGGCAGTGAACCTCCAGTCCACTGTGAGGAATAAGAAAAGAAAATGCTAGCAGATAAATCAAGGCCAAAGCTACGGAAGCGTATTGCATTTACTTGGCAAATAAAAACAATCTCTGTTTTTCAGCGTAATTATTTCTGTTTTTTTTTATTTGCCAAGTGAATGCAATACGCTTCCGTACAAACCAAACCAAGGGAAACCACTCAATAAATACTCCCTGAGACACTGAAAACAGACACAGCCAATAACCTTTAAACGGGTCGGTTTTGAAGGGGTCTTCAGAGTGGAACGGGTCGCTGGGATGCTCCAGCAGTTGGCTATTAAACACAGAGGGCTTCACTCTGAAAGGATCTTCCTGCTGAGGGGAAACAAAGCATCCAGGCAATGAATTCCCACCAACAACCACTGATTCCCAGTTGATTCCAGATATCAGTTTACATTCCGTTACAATCAGTCCCACTCTGGTCAGTGTGCTCTGTGTTGAAGAGACCCAGGAAGAGACACAAACCTGTGCTCCCCTCGCCAGGGAGTGGAAGACTCCGTTCTCTCTGTCGCTGAAACCCTCGCTCATGTCCGCCAGGTTGGTCATGCTGCCACTGTGCGCTCCATTCAAGCTGTTGTTGTACTTTTCAATACTTTTAGACGCTTCCTGCTGATTGTCTTGAATCTGGCACAACCGGCTTCGAGTCTGTAGGACACACACGCAATGCAATGCATCCCCAATTGAACAGAGCTAAAAAGTAGTTTAACTTCCTGCTATCCAGCGGTTACTTTTCATTGGTTTGATGGTTGAAGGTCAGGATCTTCCAGAGAAGGACACACTTGGCTTCCTACCTGGTTGATCTCATCCTGCGTGGCCTTCAAGGACTTAATAATAGTCTCCAGTTGGATCTTGCCAGCAGCCAGGCTCTGCTCCAGCTGGTTCTCCTCCTGCTGCAGTCGACCCAGGTCAGCCTTGACCCGGCTGAGCTCTTCCTCCTGATACTGCAGGTCCGACTCCTGGGAATGGATCTGATTTTGGAGCGTCGAGATCTGGAAGCAAAGTAAAAGCATATGTAATGGATCTCAAATGAATGTGCGTGATTTTATTTTATTTTATTTTATTTTATTTTATTAAATTTATTTATTTATTTCGAACATGTGAGAAAGGAAAGAGAATTAAACAGGATACAAAACCAAAACACACAAAAGAAAATGAAAAATGAAAAATAAAAAATATAAGTATATATATATATATATATATATATATATATATATACATATATATATATATATGTATATATAAATAAAACAGCAAGGTAAGAATAAGTAAGCAGACACCAGTGAAAAATACAAGAGAATAATATTGTTCATGTCAAGTAAAAACCTATATATTCCAACCCCTAGACACAAATAAAAATACAAACTTATGAACTAAATTAAGTTTATAAAACAGAAAATAGATAACAGAAAACAACAGAAAACAACAGAAAACAACTCTAGCAGGTCTCAATACTTACAAATACATATACTTGTATAGTAATAATGATAATAATAATAATAACAATAATAGCAGTAATAATAATGATGATAATAATAATAATAATTATAATAATAATAATGGTAGTTAATCAGTTTACAATATTATTGTATCTACAGTATATTTTTATATTTGATCTTAAACGATGGAATTATTATAGAGATTTCTCTTATGAAAATACAGGGTTTGCATTCAGTAGCAGTTCTCAATCATCAACATCGACAGAAACGTCCTCACCATATGAGACTCCTCTTGACATTTAATTTGTATTTCATTGAGAACGTCCTCCAGTTTGTGCTTCTGCTGGTCCATCTCCTCCAGCCGGTCCTGGGCATCCTGTTTCTGAGCCTCCAGTTCCTGCAGGTTGGCCGTCTCTCTGTCCAGATCGTTCTGCATCTCCTATCAGAAAGAGGACAGGTTGGCAGAACGGACACGAAGGGTGTGCGTGACAGATTGTTGTGTGGGAGAAGCTCCACTGCTTCAGTGTGGCATTGATGGAGCAGCACGCACCTGCACTTCTGCATTCTTATGCCTGACGGCCTCCTCCGTCTCTCCTATGTCCTGTTCAAGAGTGTACTTCTCCCTGAGACACACACACACACACACAGACACACACACACACACACACACACACACACACACACACACACACACACACACACACACAGGCATGCATACAATAATATGTTTATGTTTTATGACACTGATAATTCCAGAATTCTAATCAAACTTTCTTTTGATTCCAGTCCTCCCCACTTGAGAGCTGAACACAACTACCGTAGTTGGCTGATCAGTAAATATGACACACAATGAAATGATATCAAAAACAACACAAAGCTGAAAGCTGAACACACACAGACTAAAGTAAAGCGGCGTTCACCTCTGCAGCTGCGCTATTTCCTGGCTAATGTCGTCCAACTCCTTCAAGCCGGTGAACTCCCCTGAACCCACCGAGCTGGCGCTGTCCTGTGAACAGAACCGGGCGCAGAGAGGATGGAAAGATTAGAGGTTGTCGAAGTGGACCTGCCTCGCTGCGCTGAGTCCACCGCAGACCAGGGCCGGTTTGGTAGGGAGAGGAAAAGAGAGGAGCGGGAAAAAGTGATGAGCTGTGCAGGGTGGGGGTTTGGACCAATCAGGGTGTCAACTACCAGACAAGGAGAGAAGACTCAGAGTTTCACAGATTTACGTGAAATTCTATGAACACATATTGATTTTTAATATTAAAAAAAAAAAAGCATCATGTAAAATTCTTTGACTTATGAACTACGTGGATGAAGGTCTTTGTCTCATTGAGCCCACAGGGAGCTGCTGTATTTTTAATAGCCATCAGCTAGAAGTGACCGTTGAAAGACAGTTGCCAGGGAAAAACAATGCAATAAAGTTTTATTATTATAATATAAAGGTTCAGTGGCGTGGCCAACAATTAAGTTTTCAGTTTTCTGCTGCAACAGCCTGGAACTGAAAACATTAATATTGTATTTTGGTGAACTGCAGGTCAATGTTACCTACCCATAACTTGACGTCTATAACCTGAGAGAAGATGAAGTCAGAAAAGTGTCAAAAATATTGGCCCCAAAAAAAAAAAAAAAATCCAGGATTAGTGAGAGCAGTAGATATTAAACATCGTGATGTAAAGTCCTAACTGCTGTGTTAAATCTTCCAGGAGTCTCGCAATAAATGCAAAGGTGGACAGAAATGTATTCAGAATTTGACAGACAGCGAGGGCGGCGCACACAGAAAAAAACAAAGGAAGTGAAACCCCGACGTACCCGTCTCATCTCTGACAGTGCGGCCATCTCTGATCCCACCGGCGTCATGTATCCTGATAAGCTCTGCAGGAACACGCAGTGAGCAAACACACAAGGAGTCCTTCAACCACACCGTCTTCTTCACAGGGAGTCACTGAGGTCATTGCCGTCTATTGCTCAGAATTTTCTCTTCAGCCTTTGGGCTGGAAGGAATTTACATCCATTTCAACAATGCAAGAACCCATGTTTATGTGTAAGGTAACTTTTTTTTTTTTTTTTTTTTTATTAACTTCAAGTTTCAAAGCTTAACAGTGCACAGAAGTGGCACAAGAGAGCAGGGATACAGGGAAAACTAGAATATCAAGTAAAAGTTGTTTTATTTTGGCAATTTAACATAAAAGATGAAACCAATAAAGTTTTATTGAGCCATTCCACACAAATTCACATCTCAAGCAGTTCCTTGTTGTAACTTTGCTGATTAAGATTTTCAGCTCATTAAAACCACAAAGCCACAAACTCAGAAAATTATTATAAAATTTGAGTTGTTTTTTTCTAATCTGCAAGACCTGATCAGCAAAATCCAAAGAAATAAAAACTTGAAATATATTGATTTGCATATTATTCCTTTATATGTCACTTTCACCTTTTAAGTTGAATTGCAGAAATACTGCAACCTGTTCAGGATATTCTAGTTTTCTGGGTAGCACCTATACTAGAATATACAAATACGCTGATTTGACCTCAAAATGACTCTTTTGACAGACTTTCTAACAGCCGTCATGACAACAACAACAACAACAACAACACAATTTTAAAACGCGTGTCACTTCAGGCAACAATCTCAATGATTCTCCAGCAGCTGTGGGCGGAGCTGCTGGAACCCACCTGTATCGGGGTGCCTCTCTCTGATGGAGGAATCATGTCAGCAGACAGTGTCTGCGGAGGGTCGACGCCCTTGCTGACTTTCTGTTGAATGAGATGCATTGCGAGGGCAAACTGCTCCCTGGTGAGCTTCCCGATCTGCCGTGTGTCCGCCAGAGCCCTGCCAGGAGAGCCAGCACTCGTTAGCAAACCAACCGCAGGTCAGAGAGGAAGAAAAAGCAAGGAAAACATGACCGACGGTCTGAGGAGAAGCTACTTGGTACATAGAAGAGCAATGATTCAAGTCAAAAGCTGTCAGTGCCAACTGTCTAAAGACCTGCGAAGGCCTTGCAAAAGTCTTTGAATAAATCATGAAAAGAGGAAATCAGTGAGGTTTCAATCAACAGCAGCAGAAAACACAAATATCCTTTTCAACCAAAAACCATCTTTCTATTTTTAGCTGAACCCATCTCACCCTTCATCTGCATCCTCTCCTCCTACATTCAGTACTTTCTACAACAAAGAAAGTGCACGCCACACCACACACACAGCAAATGTCACACGATGAAGCAGAGCCCTCCTACCATATATGGGCAAGGAGGTTCTGAGAAAGGCCAGACTGCATGAAGATGTCCTTAACCTCGTGTCCGCTCACTAAACCGTCCATGTCAGCGTCGGTCTTCAGAAAGATGTCGTCGTACCTGCCCCGCTCTGAAACTGGGACCACCCACGTGGAGTGCTGTGGCAGGAAGAGAAAACAAAAGTGTCGAAGTGATGACAAATTGCCTGTCAGTTTGCATTTGGAACAACATCTGTTTGAAAACATTTTTTTTTAACGCAAATCTTGGGATATTACGGAAGCGTATTGCATTCACTTGGCAAATAAAAAAAAATCTGTTTTTCAGTGTAATTATATTTTTTTCCAGCCCTGTTTTTCGTGCAAACAGTAGACGGGTGACTCTACGGCATGGATGTGCTCTACGGTGGTGACACATGCGACTGTCCCTCACATGCCTCATCTTCTTCTCTCTACTATAGGGTTAGGGTTAGCTAACGCTAACCCTAAAATAAAAATCTGCAATTTGACCGCTAGATGGCGGTACTTTTCAACATATACAATTCAGCGAATCATTATGTCTATGTTGAGGTGGATTTTTTTTCCAAAATTATACAGTAGAAATGGACATGTGAGGTATCATTGTAAAGTCTGGGAGCACTACTTTTTTCTCTTTTTTTTTTTTTGACCTTTCGGGGGGACTCCAAAGTTGACAACTTTACTGTTGACATCACGGTATTTTTCAGTTTTTCAGGTGGATTATTTCGAAAATTAGGGTCAATGGCAAAGTTGTCAAATTTGGAGTCCCCCCAAAATTGATTTCCCGAGAAATACGTCAACTGATTGTGATAGTAGAGCTCACATGCTTTACAATAATACCTCACATGTCCATTTCGACTGTATAAGTTTGGAAATAAGTCACCTGAAAAACTGAAAAATACAGTGATGTCAATGGCAAAGTTGTCAACTTTGGAGTCCCCAAACTAGGGTTAGGGTTTCGGGGTTCCTCAAGTACTAGAAGTCCCAAATTTGGCATGGGCGCTTCTTGGGGGCTCCTGATGAAAAAGCAAGTGGCCCCATGTCTCTAGGACAAAGTTGAAGTTTCACCCCATAGACTTGCATTGAATTAGGGTTAAAGTTGGCACCACATTCGCCGCGGTGCTTCTTAGGATTCGATTCCACCTTAAAAAACAATTCCGCAATTTGACCGCTAAATGGCTGTGCTTATTCCAAAACTTTTCAACATATAAAATTCAGCGAATCATCATGTCTATTGCCATTGACATCACGGTAGTCCCCGCAAAAAAGGCCAAAAATGATTTCCCGTGAAATATGTCAACTGATTGTGTGATAGTAGAGCTCCCATGCAATGATACCTCACATGTCCATTTCTACTCTATAAGTTTGGAAATAATCCACCTGAAAAACTGAAAAATACCGTGACGTCAATGGCAAAATGGATAAGCACAGCCATCTAGCGGTCAAATTGCAGAATCGTTTTTTAAGGTGGAATCGAAACCTAAGAAGCACCGCGGCGGATGTGGTGCCAAAATGTTTTTTTTTTTATAAATGTTACAGCAATAAATGTGATCCTAACCTTGCATGTATATCAATAATGTAGCTCACACTGTTTGTCTTACCTGCCCAGACTTGAGGGTGTGTTTGGGCGACAGGCTTCCAGTGCTGTTCAGTGAATTCATGCTGCCGTGTGAGGGCGTGGAGTGCAGTGAGTCTCTGGGGGGTGGAGGGCTGGTTGGCAGCACAGGCACTGAACACGACACTGATCCCAGACTCTTTTTCCTTTTTGATGGAGGGACCAGCACAGAGGGGAGGAGTCCAGGGACCGGCTCCTTCTCCAGGGCCCGGTACACCAGGTGCATGGCCTAGGAAAGAAGATTCTGCATTAATAATACACATGTTTACATATATTTCCTCTTTTGCTCACGCTGTTCTTGGAGATAAGGGAACTCACACTGACACACTCACACAGCTACATCGCCGTGCAAGCAGAGGGCGTGATCAGACAAAGATGCAGAGACTCTTTGTTGTCAAAAAAATCTTTTTCCCCAAACGTAGCTGCACTTTTTTCAGGTGAAAGACGCAACACTTATTATTATTTGACTGCCGAAGTGAGAATTTCCACATTCCGTCATCTGTTTTTCCCAATCAGCTTTAAGATACAAGCTGGTACATTTACAAAAACACATGTTCATTTCGAGTTTTAAATTGAGATTTCGCGAATAAAGTCAACATTTCATGAAAAAAGTTGACGGAAAAAAGCAGAAATTCCGTGAATAAAGCTGAAATTTTGTGAATAAAGTTGATGTTAAAAAAAAAGATGAAATTTCTAAAATTTTAAGACAGGATTTAAAGTCACAAAACAGAAAAAATGCAACTAACCACTGCAAACTCGTCTTTGTCCAGCTGTCCATCTTTATCGATGTCACTTAAATCCCACACCTGCAGGTGAAACAAAGTCAATCAATTCCACCTAATAAAACCCGACAGCACTTCACATCACTTGCACAACTATAGATACAGGACAGAGTATTTTTCACCTTACATTGCTCAGCCTAAGGACCTTTATTTGAGACAGAAAGCCATGAGTTTCGTACCTTTCCAAGGACATCGAGAGGAAGGTTGGAGTTGATGAGAACTGGTTTCACTTTGTCTCCCGACAGCAGACCATTGAGCGGAGACAAACTTTCAAATATGCCATCGAATTTACTCTTCTCCTCTGGCTATAAAGGAAAGACACGCGATGCAATAAGAGTCCAATCTACTCATATTCACAGAAGCCTCTACGACTATTTTGTGCCTAACGTGAAGTATTTTATTCCAGCAACGACTTGAATTGAATTGAATGGCTGACACAGCGCCACCCACAGTCTGAGCGCAGCCCTGCTGTCATTTTAATTCCAATTTGATGTCCCTTGATAGAACCAAGCAACGTTTTCATTTTCCAATTTCCAACAACAATTTTTGACTTTTGATTTTGAGTTCCAGCTCACTTTTTGTAAGCTGATTATTGTTTTTTTTTAATGCATACTAATATGCCACGTCAGGGAGTTTGGTTGAAATTTAACTGCAAATGGTGAACCTGGCACATTTACCAACGTGTTCATCGTTCCAGTCCTGCCAGTCTGGATTGCTTTTTATTGCCATCACAGCATTTTCTTGCAAGAAGATGACTCTACTGGAAAAGAACTGGAAAGACACTGTATATGTAGATCTATACCAAGGGGACCAGGCACTGTGCCAATGGCTTTACGAGTATATGGATCATAAAAATGGATCTTTAAAAAAAACACTGACACTTGGAGTTGAGCAGACTGACATCAAGATGATATTGGAATAATTGGAATGTAATAACTAGAATGAGAGCTCTTTGTGGAGATCAAACTATTGAATACATAAGAAACAACAATTAACAGACAGAAAGACAGAGACTGAACTACGTCGAGTTCGGTGCCTCGATGAAAAGAAAAACCCTTCACACTCCTAAGACTGCATTAGACAACTTAACGTTCCAGTGGTGTGGGAACCCACCCTGACAGCCCAGTGTGGATCAGCAGGTGAGGAAGATGCGCAGCTCAGAGAGGGACTGCTGGTGTCCTTCTGCAACAGAGAAAAATTAAACATCAGCAGACTGAAACATAATTAACCCTTTGACGTTTTATTCATTTCAAACTGCCAATGGCACATTAATAAAGCAATTACCACTGATAATATATATATATATTTTTTTTATCAAGTTGCAAGTAGATTTTAGACCAAGGTAAACGTGTATGTTGGTAATTTGGTGCCGGACGATGTCGTCGTGACCTGCACAGTTGAGAGGTTTGAGAAAAGCAAGAAAGGCTGACTTGAGCCGCTGCTTCTGAGGGGCAAGTTGGAGCACTCTGGAGTGGACGACCTCCTCACGGCCTGGATCCTGGACTATCTCACTGATTGTCCGCAGTACGTGAGGGCTCAGAGGTGTCAGTCGGACACTATCATCTGCAGCACGGGGGTCCCTCAGGGTACGGTTCTGGCCCCGTTCCTGTTCACTCTCTACACTGCAGACTTCACCCACAACTCAGCGAAGTGCCATCTGCAAAAGTTCTCTGACGACTCTGCCATTGTTGGCCTCATCACCCATGGGGACGACACGGAGTACAGAGAACTGACCCAGGATTTTGCAGTCTGGTGCCAGAGAAACCACCTCCAGCTCAACGCAGGAAAGACCAAGGAGCTGGTGGTGGATTTCAAAAGACGCAAGCTCCCCCCCCCCACACCGGTAAACATCCAGGGAGTGGACATTGAGATTGTGGAATCTTACAAGTACCTGGGTATCCACTTGAACAATAAACTGGACTGGTCACTCAACTCTACTGCACTCTACAAGAAGGGACAAAGCAGACTCTTTCTGCTCAGGAGACTCAGGTCTTTTGGAGTGGAGGGGGCTCTTCTTAAGTCCTTCTTTGACTCTGTGGTGGCATCAGCCATCTTCTTTGGAGTAGTCTGCTGGGGAAGCAGCATCTCTGCTGCTGACAGGAAGAGACTGAACAAGCTGGTGAAGAAGGACAGCTCTGTCCTGGGCTGCCCGCTGGACCCTGTGGAGGTGGTGGCTGACAGGAGGATGATAGCTAAACTATCTTCTCTGATGGACAACACGTCCCACCCCCTGCAGGGGACCCTAACAACACTGGAAAGCTCGTTCAGTGACAGACTTCTTCACCCGCGGTGCCTCACGGAGAGATACCGCAGGTCCTTTCTTCCGGCAGTGGTCAGACTCTATAATCAACACCAATAACCTCCCCAAACCGGACTAAATGCAATAACCCTCCATCTATTTATAACGTGCAATAATTACTCAGCTGCGCATATTTTTCACTGTTTTTCTCTGTACAGGCTCTTGTTTATTTACTTTTTTACTTTATACTGTTTTGCACTATTTTAGGTTATTAGGTTATTTTTATACGCTCTGTTCACTTTATTCTTGTTTGCCCTATCTTCTGGCTGTTGTAACACCTAAATTTCCCCGTCGTGGGACGAATAAAGGTTTATCTTATCTTATCTTATCTTAAAAGCAAGAAAGGCTGACTTGACCGTGCTGGTGTGACGTCCATTCCAAGTTTTAATGCATTTACAATTGCAAGGATTGGAAATGATCTTAAATTATTTAGGAACAATCGTAGATCAATATTGCACAAAAAGATCAACTGTTTTCGCTGAGAGGGATTGTGAGTTTTTATTATAAATAAATGAGGTCATACTTACAAACTTAGGGGGAGGAACAGTGAGGTTGAGACAAGACAAACTGATTTCTTGACCACCCTGAGCGCAGGCCACCAGCCGCAGAGCAACATAAAACCCCTGAAAGAAAGACAAAGATGTACTTTATTATCCTGACAAAGTCCATATCCTGTAAAGTACCACAATGTGACATATTAATCACCAGCATGACAAGGAAAGAGTCCAGTGCCACATGCGGATTCCACTCCACGACAACCTCAGATGCATCGACACATCAGTAAAGACTGATAAAGTACCAACCTGTTTGTCCAGATATCCTTTGCCATCAGGATCAGCCAAGTCCCAGATCTGAAACACAATGAAAACAGCAAAACTGAACTCAACAATTACACAAAAGAAGAAAAAAAAAAATCTGATATTGGACCAACCCGATGCAATATGGAACAAATCCGATACCGACAGTTTATTTAGCCAATAAATAAACAACATGGCATCGTAACAACACTATGAATGAATGAATGAATGAATGAATGAACGTATTTGTATTGCACAGTCATTCCCTAATACGACTAATACACCACTTAGTTCAGATTGATACTGGATCAGCCAATACATCTAATTTATTGAACTTATTCTATTAGCTTTGCACTGATGGAACACCTTGACTGTGTAAAGTCAGTACGTAATTTTAAAAAAAAAGAAGCATTAGTTTACAGTTGCATAAGATAGCAGCAGCGTTAGATTAATGAGTCTTATTTCAAACAAAAAGACAAATCACTGTCTCGAACAACTTAGCGGCACACGCACACACACGAAGCCCCAGCACTCTAAATTTTACAAAACCTAGTAAATTTATCCTATTTATTAGTTGTTGTTTTTTTTTTCTCTTTTTCTTATTTACGTTTACATTTTATTGGTGATGGTGTTGCTGCTACTGGCACACAAAACACTCTTCTCTCCTCTTTCTGTCTTGTGTTTCTATTGCTGCTGTAAGTTTAATTCTATTCTATTCTCTATCTCTATCAATAAAGATCTTCTTCTTCTTCTTCTTCTTCTTCTTCTTCTAAACATCTTATCAACGGTCAAGACACTCTCAAAACGAGTTCTGCAACAATCTGTATAATCATCATTTTTACCTTGATTGTGTTATTTTTATTAATTTTTTTCTTCAAAATTTGAAATTATTTTTGCGTGCAAAAACCATCACATGACCTTTGCATCAAAACACAGATGCCATACATTTCACGGATGAAGCTGTGTTACTACAACGCACTTACCTTTCCTAGTGTAATGTCAGGAAGGCCGGACCTTTTCAAGAACAAAGCTGCTTCTGTTGGTCCGACTCTCCCTGTGTTTCCGGGATCCACCTGGGATTTCAAAGAAAAGTTCAAATAAATTATCCATCCCATAAATATTACGCAAAATATCATTTTAAATAAAAAAATCATACAGACATGACTCCCCTGTGGACCGTGTCTGCTCTTTATTCCCATTTTTACTTTTGTACTACGACTGTTCTCAGAGTTTATTAGGTAGTTTAAGTGTAGTAGTGTTGTGATTTCTATTTATTATTTACTGTTGCAGTAGTACTCTGGCATATACAAAGTAGTGCCTGTTATATGAGAATAACTAGCGTTAGTTCATCAACTTACCTGCCTGTACAAGTTCTCATACACGGGGTTCCCACTTGTCATCTGTGACAGAAAGAGAATAATGCGGTACAGAAAGATATTGGGGTGAAAATGAACAAGAAAAATGTCTCGGTGCAATTATATTAACCAGGTATGTGGAACAACACAAACAAATTGCATAAATTCAAGCACAGGCGTTGTGACTAAGCGCCTAAATCCCATTTCTAACGACCGAAGACAGCAAACTACGAGTACCAGCCAACAGCATCCCAGAGACTGACAGACTGCTTTCTGCACAAACCTCGTAGAAAACAAATCTCACAGGGACAACACACCCGTCATTCATATCGATTTGTACATCTAAATAACCATGAATGCGTATTGCCATTCAAAGGTTCTCGGCTTTTTCAAGAAATTCACGACACGGCAGAGCGTGTCTTGCCCATCCTAATACTTAACTACTCAGCACTGGGGCTAGGTTAGCGAAGGCTTGTCTGCTGAGTACATCTCCAATACAAACGCTATTGGTTGGATATTCTTTGGTTTACGGTGCACATGCGTGGCTGGCCCCCCCTCACGTTTGGTATAAGAGTCATGACGCTCATTAATACCCATTATATGTTTTTGTCTGTAACGTTAATAGCACTTTAAACGACGTGTAAATAGCTCCATCGCTACGGCTAGCCGTCAGCGGCTAAGCCTGACTAGCCCGCAACATAACGGTAAGGCGAGCAGCCAATAGGCCTTCTCCGACAACCATTAGATGCTCTTCTCGTTATTATTATTTTTTTTCTCTCAGCCTGACACACCGCCAGTTTATCTGCCATTGAAGCGACACAGCAACGCGGATTTACAGGGGAGGGGGGCGGGGAAGTGTGGTTTTCCACGGTCTACGCCGAAGGTAACGTGTCGTGTGGTGAATCGCTCCATCTTTACCTGCGTTAGAGACGCGAGGGCTGCCATCTTTCCTGTTGCTGCGGGAACGCACCCACCCTCCTCCCGCTGTGCACTGCTAGGCACCGCCGCCCGCCTCTGAGGAGAGCCGAGAGATACACAGGGCCAACAACACGCTGTTGGTTGGGTTTTATATGCAGCGTGTGTGTGTGTGTGTGTGTGTGTGTGTGTGTGTGTGTGTGAGAGAGAGAGAGGATGAGAAATACATAAACAAATAAACAATGACAAAAAATGTTTGCCGATTCTCTGTTGCAAAAAAGAGAAACGATTGTTTCATTATTATTATTATTATTATTATTATTATTATTATTATTATTATTATTATTATTATTACCCAAAGATCAAGATTGATGGTCACGCATTTTGCCTCCTCTTTTTGTTGATATTTAGTTGAGTTGAGTTTATTTTGTTTATTTTGAACACGTTTAAAAAAGAAGGAAAAAAAGTTATTTAATCAGCCCGAAACCCACCAACAGGACGGTCTTTTCACAGTTATCACATGTCCGAAGTATAAACCTGAGCCCTAACCTGAATCCTTACCATTAAAAAAAATTATCATCTGGGATTTGAACCCACATCTCCTGCAACCACAGTCAGAGGTTTAACCTACTGAGCTAACCACCTTGTCAGCCTGAGGCCTATGGAGGTCATTTGTACATCCGGCCTCCATGTTGGCTCACTGCTTATGATAAACACAAGACTATAAACTGTATCATTATATTATACAGGGACCTTTATGTTATATTGAATATATCATTTGATCTTCTTGATTAGATTGTGACATGATGTTCTATTATTTAGAATTTATGAGGAAATGAGTTGAAAAGTCTTTTGTATTGGTTACTTTCATTCATTCATTCATTTTCCATACCCGCTTAGTCCCGAGCTCAGGGTCACGGGGGTCTACTGGAGCCTATCCCAGCTGTCATAGGGCGAAGGCAGGGGACACCCTGGACAAGTCGCCAGTTCATCGCAGGGCCACATAGAAACAAACAACCATTCACACTCAAATGCACACCTACGGACAATTTAGAGTCTTCAATTGACCTCACATGCATGTTTTTGGACTCTGGGAGGAACCGGAGAACCCGGAGAGAACCCACGCAGACACAGGGAGAACATGCAAACTCCACACAGAAAGGTCCCAGGCCCGGGTATTGGTTACTTATTGTCCTTTGTTGTGTGTCTGTGTAGTTACTCAATGTTTGTCAGCGTGTCTGTGTGTGTGTTGGGTGACGCACTGAGGCCCCTAAAGTTCTTTGCTTGTCAGCGCTGAAGATGGTCTTGTGGGGAGCAACGCTGACTCCCAACACGGAGGTGACAGGATCAAAACCAAGTGTGCACCAGAGGTACAAGGGGTGTGTGTGTGTGTGTGTGTGTGTGTGTGTGTGAAACAACCAAAACTTGCGTTGCGTTCCGAGCATTTGGAATTTCCTTCAACTGGGATCATGAGGAAGCAGTAAAAAAGGTAAGTGCCTTCTTTCTTTTCAAGCTCTATTGAAATTCAATTTTATTTATTTATTTTAAATATACATATATATATATATATAAATATATATATATATATATATACATATATATATATATATATATATATATATACATATATATAAATATATATGTATATATATGTATATATGTATATATATATGTGTATATGTATATATATATATATGTATATATGTATGTATATATGTATATATGTATATATATATATATATATATTTATATATATATATATATATATGTATATATGTATGTATATATGTATATATGTATATATATATATATATATATATATATATATATATATATATATATATATATATATATATAAATATATATAACACACACACACACACACACACACACTCTCACACATAGTGGATTCTGGTACATTTAATTGACTCTTAACTCATCACCAAGAGTTACTGCTATTTCAGTAATTTGATGTTATAGCCCTGTTTAATGTACATTGACCCTTACAACCTACACCACTACTTGCTTTATTCCACATTCAGTTTACATAGATAGACATTTGGACAACCGGACCGGCTGTGGCAGTGATGTGATGCACTCATTTAAGGTGTCCCAGACCATATCGGGACCCCACCCTCAAAACCTCACACTGGCCTGAAGTGAAAATATGTTTAAAGCAACTGTGAGCTAAGCTGCTTCCCTTTAACACGAACACACCACCTGATACTAGCAGGACATCATCCTTTCAAGGTTCATTTTTTTCCACCAAGGTAGTTAAAGTGAGCAAAGCTACTACAGGAAGTGCTCTAATATGAACTTCAAAATAAAACAAATCTTAGCTGCAATACATTTGGAGCCTCAATGACGAGAGTCTCAGTGAATTTGAAAATGTTACCACATAATTGTGTCTGAAGAGACAAAAGTACTTCATTGTCTTTGACTTTAGTACCATAACAATCTCCTCGCCCCTTAGTCGCTCATCACCAGGAACACATTTTGCGTTGATAAGTTCTTAATAAACAGTTTTAAATCCTATCGTATACCTCCACTGCCAGTCAAAGGTTTGGACACACCTGTTTCTTCTCTATCTTTGCTGCTTTCTACACTGTCAATACACACTGAAGACATCAAATATATAGCCAAGAGTATGTGGATTGATGTGGCAAAAGAAAAAAAAAAAACAACTAAAAATATTTTGTGTTATATATATTTATATGAAGGGTGACTATTCTAGATCATCTAAAATATAAAACTTCTTTGAGTTGTTTCACACTTGCAGTACATATTTCAACTGTGATCATTCATAACGTTGATGCCTTGAGTTACAATCTACACTGTAAATAGTCATGAAAATGAAAGAAACCATTCAATCAGAACTATGTGGCCAAACTTTTGACTGGTGGTGTCAGAAGCATGATGGGGAGGTTCATCATCCAATCCAATCCCATCACAAAGCATCTCTCGTCCTCATCATAGATGGAGGCACCTCGCATTTGTGAAAGGAGTCCTGTTACCTTTCTAACACAATGTTTTAAGCGCTGTATCCACTTATTCCTTATGACCAAAATGGAGGGAATAAAAACAAAGTTTTCACTCAGAAGTAACCTCCACAATGCTGTGTTTTAGGTAACTGGACTTATTTCTTCTTCTTGGTTTCAAGAAAATATTCCAGTCAGTCACCTTCAACCCAGTTAATTGCAAGGGCAATACTGTACAAATCTAATTTCTTTTTCTCCGAGCCTTTTATTTTGAAGGTTTCAATCGGACGCGATGGCCGTCATTACCGGCAACTAACACGCCGTGTTCAAAGAGGAGTCACTCGTTGCGGCGATCGTAATTTGGGCAACATGGGAGACGCGGGTGTGGGATTTATTCTAAAGGGATTTTAATTGGAAGAGAAGGAGGAAAATGGCCGAGAGGTGAGTGAAGTGTGTTCGGTGTATTTGGAAGCGTTGCCTCTTTGACTCGATGCTTCATCCTCCAGCAGAGGGAGGAGGAGGAGGAGGAGGAGGTAGCCGCCACAGCCGAGAGGCTAGCAGCAGCAGCAGCTCGCTCGCTTAGCTTAGCTTTCCGCCCAATCACGTCCACACCAAAATGATCACCGTCGTCTTAAACCCGTCAACAGGGACTCGGACGGGCTTCCTGTTCTTCGTCTTCTTGGTGGCTGTGTGTCCACTCGGTGTTATAATGATAGGATATTTATTTTTTTCCCAAGGTAAGAGGGAGCTTGTGCACGGGAGGCTCCATGATGATGATGGTGATGGTGATGATGGTGGTGGTGGTGGTGGTGGTGGTGGTGGTGATGATGATGATGCACCTGCACCTGTCGGTATAAACTGCCATGTCTTTGCTGAAATGCGTCTAACCTGCACGATTGCTCGCAAGCTAGTTAGCAGGACAGTGGCTGCTAGAAGCACCGTGGTGGTCCGCGTGCTGGGGAGGGAGGTTCACCATCGAATCCCCGTCACCAAGCATCGCTCATCCTCGTGATGGATGGAGGGACCTCGTATTGGTGAAAGGAGTCCTGTTACCTTTTCCAACACAATCATTTAAGCACCGTGCATAATCGCGGGGGGAGGGGGGGGGGGGGGTAATAAAAACCAACTTTCACTCAGAAACAACCTCGAAAATGCTCAGTTTTAGGACACTGGACTTTTTTCCTTCTTCTTCGTTTCGAGAAAATAATCCAGTCAGTCACCTTCAACTCAGTAGTCATTTTTACTACAAGTGGCTAATGTGACCTCACATCACATCACCATCAATCAAATAGTTTATGTCTAATGATAAATGAACAGTGATTATTATTTACTTTTCTTCTTTTTTTAAAAAAAAAGAAAAAAAGATACATACTCACTCTCTTATTCACCAACAAGGTTTGAACTGTAAGATGCTACTAACTATTAAAACTAATATTCTTTTTTTCTAATGAAAGAAGTGCAAATCTTTGTGATTTTAAAATAATTGAAGAAAATGTGCTGTGTTTCCTTAAAAGCAAAAGAATTATGAAAGATAAATGACATAACTATAAAATAAGCAATGAAATATGTTAAAATACAAACATACATAAAAAAAGAAAAACTTGAATCTCCTTTGAATTTAATGATGGGAATGAGACATTGCTTGCATCACTTGAAAATGATGACTTTGAAGTTTTAAAGGAATCACTTCCTCTGAAACAGGAGGAAATGACTTGCATCTCCTGCATAGCAAAATGTTTCAGAACAACTGGAGGCCCCTCAGGCCATTACATTTTGTTGTGCGTACACAAGAACTTCTATCTCTTGTAAAAATTAAAAAAAAAAAAGTATTTTAAATAATGGCTTGTGCAAAAATGTCACTGTAATCAAGGGCATCTTACTCTCACAATGTTATTATTTTCATTCATGTAACGTTCGCTGTGACTTTATTCAGGCATGTGATAGTGTTTCCTGCATATCCCAGTAGATCTCTGCCACCTCTTGCTGTCTATCCAGCCCAGTAGACACCAAGGTGCTGCTCGGCTCTGCTTCTGGTGCTGCGGTGTGCAAACTGTTTGACTGTTGGGGCCACGATGGCTTCCAACAGAGGTGGCCAGAGCAGGAGCAGCAGATGGATGGAGTGTTTTGGTGACCTGCCCCAAGGGAGGAGAAAAAAGAAAAATCATCATCATGGGATATGTAGAACCCATGTGCGTTAATGTCAATTGGAAATGAACAAAGGTGTTACAGCAAAATATGTGTCTTTGAAGACACAGTGGATGCAGTTTACGGGTTCCTTGCCTGGGTCTCCTCGACTCGGCAACAGTGATGTTGGCGCTGGTCTGCCAAACATCATTTCGACAGGATTTTTTTTTTGGGGGGGGATTAACTTTATTGAGAGGCTTCTTCTAGAATGACTGCCCAGTGTACTGTGGTCCATTTCTGTCAGCACTTCATCAGGCTGTCCAAATAGAGACATGTTCTGCTTGCGTGTTTTGGCCGACTGCGTGGTTGGTTTGGACGCAGGTATCGGCAAATCAGGAGGAAATGATATCCGTCCACGGTCAGTGAGAATTGATGTGCATCAAGCAGGTCGGAAGCTAAGGCATTGCTGGGGCTGGGACGGTAGTTGTGTGTGGTTTGAGAGCTTCTTTTTGGAGTTGCATCTTGATTCCATCTACACGCTTGCTGGATGTCATCGTTCATATGCGTCCAATCAACACTTTCTCTTGCAAAGTGTTGCGTATTCTCTGTGCCTTGATGTCCTGATGTGTGTAGGCTGTTTTACGACGTCCTCCTCAGTCACGGAGTCTGGAACGAGGAGCTTCCTTCCTTCCTGCCTTCGAATATGAATCCAGCTTCTATTCCGAGATCGTCTCTGAAAGACCAATGAGCACGCAGGTCTTTTCACGCTCCTTGGCAGTTCTCGGTGGATCGGCTCTTTCACTGAATTTAGTCTGTAATCTTTGGCAGTCTGTGCTGTGAGCGCTGTGCTAGATGTTTATCATTGGGACAAGGTGCAACCCTCAACGTCCACATCCGCTGTGACGACGCGCTAATCTAACTGGACGTCATCGTGGGGTTCTGGGATTTTTGGCAATGGCCTGAAAGTGTCCCGCATGTGTCGGAGCCGTGGTGGTGCTGCATACGTAGACATAGACATAGACGTAGACATAGACAGACTTTATTGATCCCCTTGGGATGACTCCCTCAGGGAAATTAAAACTTCCAGCAGCAATGAAGTGAAGCAGCACACAGACAGAAGAGATTAAAGCACACAGATAAAAAATAGCGGCACACAGGTAGAAAAATAGTAAATAATTACTAATATATGGTAAAAGAAGAATTGAATAATATAAATAGATATTAAAAATACTGGATATGGCTTTGTTGTTGTCGGTTTTTGCAGCACAGGAAGAGCGTCCATTTGTATGACCCCCCCCACCCCCCCGTGAGGAGTTGTAGAGTGTGATGGCATGATGGACAAAGGAGCTCTTGAGCCTGTTGGTCCGACACTTGGGAAGGATGCATACATACATGTACAGGGGCTACCCGAAAAATGAGAATATCCAGTAAAAGTTGTTTTATTTTGGCAATTTAACATAAAAGATGAAAGCAACACATTTTATTGAGCCATTCCACGCAAATTCACATCTCAAGCAGCTCCTTGTTGTAACTTTGCTGATTAAGATTTTCAGCTTATTAAAACCACAAAGCCACAAACTTTAAGTTGAATTGCAGAAATACAGCAACCTTTTCAGGATATTCTAATCTTCTGGGTAGTACCTGTAGTATGCATACAGTGGTTTTTGCACATGTGGTGACAGGTTGTTTAGGGTTAGGGTTGATCTGTCACCACAAGGAATAACTTTCCATGTAGAGAGGTGAGGCATCGTTGCATCCCACACAGTGGTGAGTTTCCCTCTCGGTGTTACTGTCCCTGGATTGATAGTCAGTTTTTGGAACATCACTTTTTTTTTCTTTTTTTTTAGCTATGTGTTAATGCTTTGTCTGCAGATTTTGGTATTTAGGTTAGCAGGTAGGTTAGCATCCCCATGGACCTGTGCAGAGTGTCTCTGTCTTGAGGGCCTTGTTTTCAACCTGCTCTCCACTGTAACAGTTGGCTACAATGCATCCATGTTTTTGCCTGTAAAAAGTCTCTTTGGTATTTAAAATGATTTCAGACTGAGTCAGGCCAAGGTCAAAGAAAATGCAGGCCTGTTACAGCGTGTTTGTTCTGATCTGCACCTGAGAGAGTTGTATGCAAATAAACCAAAAAAAAAAAAAGTGTTGATCTGTAAAGTTTTCGTAGGAGTTTTAAGCAGTGTACATGTTTGGTAGTTAACTTTGTGCTTGTGGATCAGGTCGGCACACTGCTCTTCAGAACACTATCTTAGCAAAAAAAATTTTGAATTAGCATTGTTATTGTCATCATACCATTTACATCTACATAGTAAACCCTAAAATGTATTTCATCATTAGATATAATATTGCTGGACCATGTTGGCAAAACCTGTTCAATGGGCTTCTTATAGGATTCACTCCTATAGAGATAATAGAGATGCTCTATTCAGTGCATTAGAGGCCTCATGTTTGTTGTCAGTGTGCCCCTCTGTTGTCAGCGTGGAAAATACGTGAAGGGCTTGCAGAGTAAATCCTGTGCATTTGACTGCGCATACAGAGTTTGTCTTTGGCAGGGAGGGTGGCCTGCTAAACTGGGGCAGCGCTTCAACCAATTAATCCCACTATCTCCGCTCTCAATCCCTCCCTTTGACTGCTTAGTCTCCACTATTTGACAAGCAAAGGCTGACGAAACTCATCACAACATTGATGGATGAATGTATTTATATAATACTTGCATGCTTTGAAATGTATCTGTTTGGTGATTTAGCAAAAAACATTCTTGAATTCAGAAAGAAGCAGAGGTCCCGGGACCTGGATTTGCCTGCTTGGTGTTGGATGGTCGGGCTGAAGAGCCAGCAAGGCCGTTGGAAGGAGATCAATATGAGGGGGGAGAAATATCGCAAAGCTGGCAGTTCCACAACTGATTTGCACAGAAATCTGTCGTTGCGCTGCAAAAATAATCTTTCAGTTTTTTTTTCAAAGTTTCTTGGAAAGAGAGGGCTGTGCACTTTGAGAAACAGCAAAAAATAGAGGTGAATTCCCTCTTTGAATGTATATTTAAGAAGTGAGGCCGTGGGTCTTCTGTCATGTTCAAATATTCAACAAGCCGTCTAGACGAGGGCTGTGTCTCGATTCAGGGTCTGCAGCCTTCAAACAGTGTCCTCATTCTGAAGGAAGCGTCCTCCCAAGGACCCGGCCTAGAAGGACAGACCAAACCCCGCCTCCCCGGTAACCACACGGGACGGTCTAGCCTTCGGCGTATTTCCTGGTTGCGTCACCGCCGTTCCCTCCTGCTGGCCAATCCCGGAAGTGACGTTTTTATAGCATCAAGCTAACCATTGGTTCGCCAGCTAACGATGGCGTTGGATGTTCAAATAAATAAAATCCTTTATGTGAAACTTCAATACTTACATTTATATGTCGTGTCTTTGCCAGTAGATGGCGCTAATTTCAGCTGACTTCCCAGGATCCCAGGATGCTTTGCAGCAGCACGCAAAGCATCCTGGGATACAGAAGGAGGTGAAGGATAGTAGCGGTGCAGCCTTGGAAATCGGCTAAAACGAGGGCGCATTCCCAGTACGCATTTGGAGCATCCTGAGGACTTCTGGGAATTGGGAGGAGCCTTCGCGCAGTGCTGTGACGCAACTTCCTTTCAAAATGCGTATTTCAAGGATGCAGAGCCTGAATTGAGACGCAGCAAATGAAACAACTCAAACTGAAATCATCGTTTAGTCCAGCAGGTGTCACTGTATTCAGCGATGAAATCCAAACCATTTCCCTCTGAGAGTCATCCTGCTAAATGGCCCCCTGTGGGTGGAGGAGTGACTTGTTCTGGTCTAATGAAGTGCAGGGTAGCTGCGGAGCCTTCACATGGTCCAAACTGACCTCTCACACATCTGTTGGGTCTTTCAAGAACACAAGCCGAGTATCTGCCTCCTTGCTAACACAGTTATGAACAAGATCAGCAAATTTGACAAATAATAGTAGCAAGTTGCATCGTGTGTGTGTGTGTGTGTGTGTGTGTGTGTGTGTGTGTGTGTGTGTGTGTGTGTGTGTGTGTGTGTATTACTCTTGTAACATTGTATTATACTGTGATCAGGAACGAGTGATAATTACAATGCCTTAACTTGTGACCCCCCCCCTCCCGGAGAAGCTGTTAACTGGCTACCTATGTTTTTGTTTACTGGCATCTGCACTAGCTAGCCACAGCAGCTGTTCAAACCAGGAAGTGATTCCACTACCTGCTAAATTATTTTTCTGAAGTCGCATACAACACGCACTTGTCCCGTTTTTTGTAGCATATTTAACGAGATTTCCGCCCCCCCCCCCCCCCAAAAAAAAAAAAAATCGAAATCGAAAGCCCTAACTTGTCTACTGTCAAATTCTTTCCCTCCAGGTTGGAGTGGGTGGAAATCATCGAGCCAAGGACGCAAGAGCGCATGTACGCCAACCTGCTGACGGGCGAGTGTGTGTGGGATCCTCCTCAAGATGTTTGCATCAAGCGAACGGGTGACAATCAGTGGTGGGAGCTCTTCGACCCAAACACCTCGCGCTTTTACTACTACAACGCCTCCACCCAGCGAACAGTCTGGCACCGGCCTCAGGCCTGTGACATCATCCCGCTGGCCAAGCTGCAGACGCTGAAGCAACAGACTGACGTCAGCGTCCCCGGCGCTGCAGGTGCGGGAGGAGGGAGGGCGTCCGCGGACGACAGCCCAGGCCGCAACAGCGGGGTCAGCCGAGAGGGAAGCGTCTCCTCCTCTCTGGACCAGGAGCTCTCTGACAAGCAGAGCGGCAGAGAGGAAGCAGACAGGTAGGACTGAACCCTCATCTGCACTGTGGGTCTGAACCATGCAAAACTGGCCCAGACAGAGGGCAATTAGATAGATAGGTAGGTAGGTAGATAGATAGGTAGGTAGATAGATAGGTAGGTAGATAGATAGATGGATGGATAGGTAGATGAATGGATAGGTAGATGGATGGATAGATGGATAGATGGATAGATGGATAGATAGATAGATATATTGGTAGATGGATGGATGGATGGATGGATAGATAGATAGATAGATAGATAGAAAAATCTTAAAAAGAATCTTACAAATTGAACCCAAATGTCAGCCTATCCTGTTAGTTCCTAAGTTGTAAGTGTGTGTCAGTTGCCTGTGTGAGTACAGCCAGTAGCAGTCTTGAGTAGGTTGGTATTCTTTGGTTCCAACGCTGTTGTGGTCGTCACAAGGCCGGAACCCATAAACAGATTTACAAGGTGGACGTGCTTTCAGAAGGCGAGTGCAGCGTTTCCTTTGCATAGGCTTTACTGGGGGGCACTCATGGAAATGGACAGCAGCTCTTCAACAAGATGAATTTGTTGCGGTGGTGTGGCAAAAAAAAAAGAAGAGAAAAATACTGCCTGCTCAAAGCATTGGCTGTTAATAAAGAAGGACAGAGTCATTGGGTCATTGGCGTTGTGGTTTGCCAACACTCCTTGAGAAGCTAAGAGATTGATTTCATGGTCAGCACCATCTTGAGGTTCTGATGAAACCGGAAGATTGCAGCCTGCAGCATGTGGTGGCTGGTGAAGCAACTGCTATTGGCTACTGAAGGAAAGCTGCTCCTGCTACTTTATGGACATCTTTATTCAAAATTAGACACATTAGACAAAATGGACATTAGAGTTTTTTTTGATTTAGACAAACAGAAAAATATTGCATCCAAAGGCGTCTCAAAGCTCTTTGCATTAGCAGAGAGAGAACCAGCGAATCCCTCCAGAGCAAACTGATGGACAGAGATGAATAGAAAAACTATTGGTGGATCTTTGACTCCATGAAGAAAGGAAATGGCTGCTTTCCTCATATTGCTCACTGCTCCTCATACAATGTGGATTGTTGGGCGGCAACCTCAATGAATGCAACCTTCTCTCCTTTCCTCTCCTTTCCTCTCCTTTCCTCTTCCTCTTCTCCTCTCTTCTCTCCTCTCTTCTCTCTTCTCTCCTCTTCCTCTCCTCTTCTCTCCTCTCCTCTTCCTCTTCCTCTTCTCTCCTCTCCTCTCCTCTCCTCTTCTCTCCTCTCCTCTTCTCTTCTCCTTCCTTCTCTTCTTCTCTCCTCTCCTCTCCTCTTACCTTCTCTCCTCTCCTCTCCTCTCCTCTTCTCTTCTCTTCTCTTCTCCTCCTCTCTCCTCTTCCTCTTCCCTCCTCCTCTCTTCTCCTCTCTCAGGGTTTCTCCCTTCAGATGGAACACTGGTACGAAGGAACGGATGCTCATCAAGGTCACAGACCGGGAGCCCAGCTTCCTGGCTCACCAGGGCAACGGTTACTCCCCCTGCGATTCTCCCACACCCTGTGTTCCTGGCGGAGGAGGAACCACCTCGAGAAGCCGCCACTCCTCTGGAGGAAACCTGCCCGCCGAGCCCGACAGCTCGCACGCCCTCTACGCCGACCGCCGCCAGTCCCCCTTCCTGAAGCGGGCCGAGTTGGGCATGACGGGTTCGCTCCGCCGCTCCTCCGCAGACTCCCAGCCGCCCTCGCCGCGCTACGCCTACGAGCCGCCCCTGTACGAGGAGCCGCCGTCGGATTACCAGTCCCCCCCCATCTACGAGGAGCCCCCCACCGACATGCACCTCTCGGACTCCTCCTCTCTCTACGGCACCGACAAGTCGCCCGTCGGCAAGTCCGCGGTCCCCCTGTACCACTCCCCCAAGCAGGGCCAGTCGCCCTACGGCCAGCTGGTCCTGACCAGGCAGAAGTGTCACGAGAAGACCCAGAGCCTGGAGTACAGTCCGGTGGGGAAGGAGTACGTCAAGCAGCTGGTGTACGTGGAGCAGGCGTCCTCCAGCCCTCGCTTCAAGACGGCCGACCGCCTGCTGCGCTACGGCACCTCGGGCAGCTACAGCGGCTCGTACGGCGGCTCCTTCACCTTGCAGCACAGCCAGTCTCTCATCCGGGACCCGCGTCTGCTGCTCGACTACTGCGGAGACGGCGGTGAGGCGGGCCAGAGGTTGCTGTACGAGGACACCATCTCCTGGACGTCCAGCCAGAGCCGCACCCTCTCGTCCTCCTCCACCGGAGGCCTCGGGCCTCTTTCTCCCGGAGACACGCGCAAGCGCAAGAGCCGCAAGCCGTCTCTGCCCCAGGAGCTGGCACGCTGCGGGGGGGTGGAGGCGCAGCTGATCGGCACCGCGTCCGAAGCCATGCAGGCCCAGGCCCGGCTGGCCAGGGAGGCCCAGCAGGTGATGAAGCAGAGGAGCAGTTGGGATTCGGGCCCGGGAGGCGTCGCCACTCCAACTAAGGACGGCTACGAGAGCGACGGTGCTGTTCCGATGCCGTTGCCGGGCCCGGTGGTGAGGGCCTTCAGTGAGGACGAGGCGCTGGCCCAGAGCGACGGCCACCACTGGAAGCGCAGCACCTTTGATCGCCTGGGGTTCCCTCAGGCTCTGCTGGAGAAGAGTCTCTCTGTCCAGACCAACCTGGCCTCCCCTGAACCTTACCTGCACCCCTCACAGGTGCGCTTGCACACCGCCACACTGGTGTCAGCATGCCAGCATGGAGTTTGGGTCATTTGTACTTGGCGCTCAGTAGGGCAGGGCCATTTTGGTCAAAAATAAAATCCAGATTTTTCTTTTTCTCTGAAAATTCGATTTTCGATTTCGATTTGTTTTTTTGGGGGGGGCGGGGCGGAAATCTCGTTAAATATGCTACAAAAACGGGACAAGTGCGTGTTGTATGCGACTTTGTGAAAATAATTTTGCAGGTAGTGGTGAGGGAAGCAAACAGAATCACTTCCTGGTTTGAACAGCTGCTGTGGCTAGCTAGCTAGTGCAGATGCCAGTAAACATAGCTAGCCAGTTAACAGGGGGGCAGGGCGGGGGGGGGGGGGGGGGGGGCACTGCTATAGCCAAGAGGCGCCAACCCGGAAGCATGAAAGAGGAAAATCGATTTTCCTCTATTTAACATCGTTACGACTAAAAAAAATCTGATTTCGATTTAAAATCGATTGATCGCACAGCCCTAGCGCTCAGTATTGGGGGTTGGAATCGGGGGGTTTGGATCAGCCAATGATTGCCGCCCCAGGGTCACATGCAGCACGTTAAGCTCTTTAATCTGGCTCACCCAACTGAACCGCCCTACTGTCCGGCAGCTGCAGGTCTCTTTAAAATAAAAGCTTCATTCTCTGTTTAAAATAGAAAGACGGTGTGTTTTGTTTGAGCACATTTGTCATTTTTTTCCTCCCCTCTCTTTTCACTCCATTTTTTTATATCCTTGATTTGTTAGTCGGAAGACCTGGGAGCCTGCGTCCAGTTTGACGGCAGCCGGAATGTCAGGAACATGATGCCAAGTGCCAGCTGTGGCATTTTCCAGATCTTCAACCTGAGGAAACCATCGTCAGAGACGGACATTGAAAACTGGGCGTCCAAGCACTTCAACAAACACACACAGGTACTATGAAGTAAATGAAAATGTACCAACGAATGAATGAATGAATGAATGAATGACTCATGCAAAACTGCAACAAGAAAACTATTAAACAAGCTTTTCAAAATACAACTTTTTATTTACATCTAAAATAAAAAATGTAACGAACAGCGGTTGCATTTGAGCTACCTTTCTCTTGTCCTCTCTCTCTCTCTCTCTCTCTCTCTCTCTCTCCCTCTCTCTGTTCACTGCATGCGGTCTAAGGGTCTGTTCAGAAGGAAGGTGTCCATCGCCAACATGCTGGCCTGGAGCAGCGAGCCCATCAAGAAGCCCATGATCGTGACCACAGATCGGATAGTGAAAAGAGAAGCTGTGGAGATCTTCAAACTCATCCAGACCTACATGGGGGATCGGCGCTCCAAGGTCGACCCCTTCGCTGTGGCCCTGGAGGTCTGTGGACTGCTCACTGCGCTCGTTGACCAACTGCAGCACGGCATTTTGCAGCACCGTTGCTAACTTGCAACAAAGACTTCACGTCCTGGCTGCGTTCTCTCATGATCTTCAAAATAATCCTAAATGTTTATTAATTCATCATAATTCATCATTTTTGGTCACAGAAAGTATTTCTTAATTGGTTCCTTTGATTGTTATGTGCACGCTGGGCTAAAATGCTCGACGGCAAAACGATTTTGTGCGGTGGTAGTTTGCTGGAAAACACCGTGCTGCACGCGGTCCATTTTCATCGCGGCCGTGATCATGTGGTCGGTCCGCATGGTGTTTAGAACCAAAGGAGAAAGACTGTTGTCCGACCAGCTCTCCGTCTTTGGCAGGTGGTGGTGCGCGGATGGAGTAACCAGGGCCTGCGTGACGAGCTTTACATTCAATTGTGTCGTCAAACTACAGAGAATTTCCGCTACGACAGTCTGGAGCGAGGCTGGGAGTTGATGGCCATCTGCCTGGCTTTCTTCCCCCCGACTCCACACTTTCACAGCTACTTGGAGGGTTACATCTGCCGACACATGGACCCTCTCAATGACACTAAAGGTGGAAAATGCTCATTTTTGTAAATGTTACGGTGTCCCGCGTTTGTCATTTGAAAAAAAGTGCAGATTTTTATACGACAATATCAATGACTCAGGATTTGCTCACCTCACCTTATCCTATCTGTCAGAGATGAACTATATGTTGGTTAATAATATTTTTATTCATTTGCTGCAGGAGTGGCCATTAGTTGCTATGCTAAGTACTGCTACAGGAAACTGACAAAAGCTGCGCTGACTGGAGCCAAGAAGGTTAGTGGTTGGGACATTTCTTAACACACACACACACACACACACACACACACACACACACACACACACACACATATATGTGTATATATATATATATATATATACATATATGTGTGTGTGTGTACATATATATATATATATGTACATATATATAATATATACATATATGTATATATACACACATATATATGTATATATATGTATGTATATACATATACATACATATATGTGTATATATATGTATATGTATATATATATATATGTGTGTGTGTGTGTGTGTGCGTATATATACATGTGTGTATATGTATGTATATATATATATATATATATGTATATATACACACGTACATATACATTTATGTATATATATACATATATGTATATGTATGTATATATATATATATGTATATATATATATATTGAACCTGTGCTGAACCTGCTCCTGAGGCGTTGCTCATGGTAACTGCTGCTTCATGTGTGTGTCTTGTCTCTCTCGTCACCAGGGTCTACAGAAACCTTGTCTGGAGGAGATCCAGCACGCCAAGAATGCAATCTTCACTCCCTCAATGTTTGGTTCGTCCTTGGAGGAGGTGATGGAGCTCCAGAAGGAACGATATCCAGACAACCAGCTTCCCTGGGTGCAAACCCGCCTGTCTGAAGAGGTTCTGGGTCTGAATGGAGATCAGACAGAGGGGATCTTCAGGTGAGAGGAAGAGAAAGAATCTATCTTGACGTCGAGTCAAAAGATCCAAATAAGAAGGCCACAATGTGATTGGCAGAAACGCAGAATTTTACTGCATTTCAATTAAAATGGAGCTTGTGGTGGAAATAAGTTTTAAATGTCAACACGTTGTCAACCTATCCTCCCCTCCACCACGGCCTCCCAGGGTACCAGGGGACATCGATGAAGTCAATGCCCTGAAGTTGCAGGTGGATCAGTGGAAAATCCCCACTGGACTGGAGGACCCACACATCCCAGGTACACAACACACAAACACTGGTGGAGCTAAGCGTCTGGACCGCCCATCCCAGTTATTGTCATGAAGTGGTGCAGAACCTCTGCAGAGCTTCTTCAGCCACAAGCAACCCAAGGCACTCTAGACAACTCTGATCGTGCGACTGAACCCCCCCCCCCACCACCACCACTGCATTTCCCTGCCAGACTGTCGTCCTATCTGGCCTGTTGGTTTGACTGCTGTCACTGTGTCTGCCTGTCTCCAGCTTCTCTCCTCAAGCTGTGGTACAGGGAGCTCGAGGAGCCGCTGATCCCCCACGAGTTCTACGATGAGTGTATCAAATATTACGACAACCCCGAGGCGGCTGTCAAAGTAGTGCTGGGTCTGCCGCACATCAACAAACTGGTGCTCTGCTACCTCATCCGCTTCCTACAGGTAAGGTAGCGAGTGTGTGACACAAGCTGTGATTACATGGCCACTCTTTGACAATCTGATTGAATGGGCGACATTGTCCAATGTCGCTTTACCCCAATCCCTCAGGTCTGGATTGCTACTCTTACCACTTACCTACTATTCTCTCTATATGTATATGTATATATGTGGGTGTCTGACACACACCAGGTCGACATTTAATCCTGTTACTGACGGTCCCTGTCAGTAACAGGATTTGACAGGGGGACAAATTTCGCATCCTTTGGGGGGGGGGTTTCTGGTGTCTTGTGGGTTGGAATTGGGGGGTTGGATCAGCCAATGATTCCCGGGTGCAGTACCGCTGCTGCCCACCAGTCCTCCAGGGGACGATGGGTCAAATGCGGAGGACAGATTTGTGCCAATCACTGGGACTTTAACTCTAGGTTATTAGGGTATTAGTCTAACCCTAACCCTAACAAGAGGTATGCAAAGTGACACTGATTCAAGTTACCCTCCTAAAATCGCTTAACACCGGCTCGGTTGCTGTGTGCTTGTTGTCCCGCAGGTATTTGCACAGCCTGTTAACGTAGCCATCACCAAGATGGATGTAAACAACCTGGCCATGGTCATGGCTCCCAACTGCCTGCGCTGCCTGTCCGATGACCCCAGGGTGATCTTTGAGAACACACGCAAGGAGATGTCCTTCATACGGGTGCTCATCCAGCGGCTGGACACCAGCTTCATGGATGGAATTCTATAGCCCCAAGCCTTCACCTCACACTCCCCCATACTCTGTGTCCGTGCACCACCACCACCACACCATCGCTAACACCCTCCATGAGTCACTCACACTGGAACTTGGTACATTGACATTGTTGCTACAGGGATGAATACCTTGCCTCTACAACTCCTTTACTTTGGTGGAACTCACGACGACTGTCACGTGTGTCCTTTTGGCCGTTTTTGTTTCAGTGAAACGTTTCGTCGGTGCGTGTATTCCTTGAAGTCTCGTATGAATGGCAGCAGGTTTCAAAGGCCGATGGGCAGGCCAAGATCAGATGGCGCTGGCAGCACTGGTGTAGTGTTGAGTCTCAGGCGAAGTGCACTGTGTGTGCCTTCCCTTGCACTAGAGTCGCATTCTAAAGACTTCACTCAGTCTGCTGGGCCGTCTGTGAAATCCTGGTACTGGGCACTGAACCTGTGGTCCCAGTGGTCCTGCTGAAACCTAACCTGTGGTCCTGCTGAAACCTTAACCTGTGGTCCCAGTGGTCCTGCTGAAACCTAACCTGTGGTCCCAGTGGTCCTGCTGAAACTTAACCTGTGGTCCCAGTGGTCCTGCTGAACCTTAACCTGTGGTCCCAGTGGTCCTGCTGAAACCTAACCTGTGGTCCCAGTGGTCCTGCTGAAACTTAACCTGTGGTCCCAGTGGTCCTGCTGAAACCTAACCTGTGGTCCCAGTGGTCCTGCTGAGACCTAACCTGTGGTCCCAGTGGTCCTGCTGATTCACTGGCAGCAGATGGCAACTCTCAAGAAGCTGCTGATATGTAAGTATGTCCAGAGTCTAAGATATACAGTAGTTGAATATACAACAGAACCAACCTAGAGGAGAATACGTCGGTTTTGAAGGACCAAAAGAAATGGCGGTACGCATTTTTGACAAACTTTGTCTTAATAGCAAATTGCATAAGATAAATAGGATAGGTTTCAGTTAACCAGTCATTCCCTAGGAGTCACCATACCCACCTGTCATCACAGTACTTAGAACGGTGGGAACAGTTTTTGCATTTTGATGCAGGGGTGTCATTGCACATATGCCAAAAACCATTTACCCCATATAGAAATATACTTCCACAATTTATTATGCTACAGCCTCGTTCCTGTATTCACAGCCTTTGCCATGATGCTCAAAAATGTCCTTACTTGCATCCTGTTTCCACTGATCGTCCTTGAGATGTCTCTTCAGCTTAATCGGAGGCCTCCTCCGGTCAATTCAGTTGACAGGAACAGGATTTGGAAAGGCAAACACCTGTCCCACAGTTGACAGTGCACGTCAGAGCATGAACCAAACAGGAAGTCATCTCGTCTGTAAACCTCAGAGACGGTGTCGTCTCCAGGCGTTTTGGAGCTTCCAATGAACGCAGGGGTCTCCCATCATCTTACCAGAGAGACCCATCTAAACTCACCTAACAACCAGGGGAGAAGGGCCTCCGTCAAGGGAGGTGACCAAGAACCTGATGGTCACTTGGTCACCTCCAGACTTCCTCTGTGGGGCGAGGAGAACCTTCCAGGAGGACAGTCACCTCTTGATGACGACTGAACGTCCTCGAGTGGCCCAGCCAGAGCCCAGACTTGAACCCCATTGAATTGAATTGAATTGAATTGAATTGAATTGAGTTGAATCTCTTGAGTCATGCGAACATGGCTGTGCACCAACGGTTTCCATCCCAGCTGATGGAGCTTGAGAGGTGCTGAATGGGTGAAACCACCGAAAGAAAGGCTGCCAGGTGAGTGAGTGAGTGAGCAGCATCACCTTCATTGCTGCCAAAGGTGCATCCACAAAGCATTGAGCAAAGGCTGTGAATACTTGACAGCGACCACATGACGTGTGATTTTTCAAATGAGGCTGTAACATAAAATGTGTAGAAATGCTTATTTAAATTCAGAGTATTCCAGAGTAGATTTTTATCTTTAAGCCTCAACGACTGCCCAGGACTCCAGACTGTCTGCCATTGAGTGGGACCCCAACCTCTCCCCTGGTCAGATGTTCCTGCCAGCTAGCGGACTGTCACACTAACTCCCCACACTGTACTCGGACTCTAAGGCTGCTACCCAACCTTTTTTTTTTTTTTTAATGTTATGTAGGAAAGAACCACCAGATGCTGAACTCGTTATTATTATTCCAGATGTGTCGTCACATTCTGACTTTACAGATCATGGGGGTTCCACCACTTGGACTTCCTCTTCCGTCAGGTTTAAGCCTTAAAGCAAACGGCCTGAGATGTTTTCACCCAGACTGTTTCAGTGCAATCGTGGACTTTGATGTCTTCTCTACGTGATTAATATTATTTGTAACCCGTTCCTCTTTGATATACAGTAAATGCCACTCGGAGACGTAACATAATTAGAAGTTAAAGTGCAGGTGACTGTTTGGTCCCAGTGTGAGGCAGAGAGTTTTAGACACTCCAATGCTCCAATGTTTGAATATCGTTTGAGCTGCGAGTGTTTCTCTGCTTAACGTTGCACTGAAGTCAAACAGCCGCTTCGTTCTATGTCAGGCAAAACTTTAGCGAGCGTCAAACCCACTGGGAAATATGCAGAATGCAGTGTCGTCTGTGAAGTGGAAGGAAAGCAAACAGCGGTTCAGTTACACTTCCAGTGAACTAGTGAACTATTGTGTCATTTGGCTATAAACCATCCCCACAACAGTGACTTTAAAGTCCAGAATGATGAGCTTCCATCACTCTGGAGATACAAAGGGTTGCCACACACACACACACACACACACACACACAGCAGGACGCTGTCTGTCGAGCCATGAGTGCAGAAAGTGTAAAGTGAAGTGCACTGCAGTACATGGCTTGACATGGGTGGCCTGGGGTCGAAACCTTCTCCTGGGACTCCCAACGACCTCCTCTCACTTGTACAATACTAACAGTTCCGGTCCGGAATGTCGCCCAGGAATTCTTCTAAGTGTCAAAGCCGCCTCATGGACGGCGTCTTCATCAGAACCTTGGAGCAACGGCCAAGTTTTAATACTAATGACGTGATGCCCCAGTCACAGCATGTTGGCATTATATGGACTTTGCTTAAGAAGTATAGACCCACTACTCCCCCCACCCCCCACCCCCACCTGTCTCTACCACCCTCACTGGCTGCTCAGTGCACTCTGTTGTTTCCAGTCACGCCGGTCGTCTCGTCCCGTGTCCGTCGCCATCCTGCTGCTCACTGCACTACAAACCACTGAACTTGTGTGTTTTTTTTTTCCACTCATTTTTCATATAATTTATTTCTTATTTATTAGGGGATATTTCATAATGCCTTTTAATATATTGTACCGTGTGTGTGCGAGTGAGTGAGTCCATGGATGTATGAGTTTAAATATATGTACGGTGGGGTTTGGACGCGTCTTAATTGTTGCGATGGTGCATCTCTGCCGTGGGCGGCGGCTTCTGTTGCAGTCTTGCAGCGCACTCGTCCTCAGACACCAACACTGACTTCCACCTCTAAGGTCCCAGCAACACTCGGCTCACACTGGATCTTAGGCTGAAAAACCCCTCTCCTCGTGTCGAGAGAACCGCTCAGTGTCACACATGTTTGTGCCTTGTGCTGACATACACACTCTTAACTTCAAGTAACATGTACACTGACACATGTACAGACTGTACAGATGAAGAAACAAAGGAGGGAGAAAGAGAGAGAGAGAGAGGGTGTAAAAAAACAAACAAAAAAAAAACAACAAAAGTGAACGATGGTCATCGTAAATGTCAAAACTTGTTAATTTATTTCAAACGTCCATGATGTACATACTGGAAAGCTTTTCTTTTTTTTTAAATACATAAATACAACATGGATGTGTCTGTATCCACAACTGTGCGTCTATATTTTATTGTTGAAAAAGTGGTTTTGTGGAGAGGCAGCGACGCAGCTGACGCAACAGAAATTATGTAGGTTTTTTATTTTGTTTTTGCTTTTATGGATTTTAAAAATGGAAAATTTAACTTTATTTGCGTCGGTCAAGAGAGAGATGACAGACGACAGAGCAGTCTGACAATTATTAGCATAAAAAGTTTTTTTTGTGTGTGATGGGGTTGTGCAAAAGTGTCAACTGCTTTCAGGGCAGTGCAACAAGAAGAAGTCATTCTGCAAACCTGCATTTTCAACTGTTTTATGTCAAAAAAAGGGAAAAAGAATTCTCAATTAGGAATTTTAGTCCAATCAGAAGCTTTGCAGAAAGTCGTACCAGGTTAAATTGTGTGTGTATGTATGAACGTGCATTTTTTTTGTTTTTGTTTCATTATTTGTCTTTATTATACGAAGGAGGAGGAGGTGGCAGGTCGACGCGACAAACAAACCATCAGTCCAGCATGCAGGCATTCATGAGAAATGAAAACAAAGTGAAGTTATAACGTTGACCTGATTTAGCTTTGGAAAAATAAAAAAATAAAAATAAAAGTTCACTAACAGTACGATTAAAGTCACAATCTGAATGTTTGGGGTTTTTTGTTTTTTTTTTTCTACTGTGTCGCTAACGCTAATGACGAACGAACGAACCTGCAGCCAATCCTGACGCGGCTGCTTCAACGTGAAGAGAAGAAGAAAGAAGGAAGAGAGAAGAGAAGAGAGACGGCAACCTGTGCCAACTTTGCCTCAACGTGGGATTTTTCAGTTGTATCAACGTGTCCTCCACTGCCACTCACTCTTTTCAAGGGAAGCTTCTGGAAGTGTAACAGAAGACGGTCTAATAAAATTACTCTTACGCCAAACCTCAGTGTCTCAATGTCTCTCTCTCACTCTCTCTCTCTCTCTCTCTCTCTCTCAAAGCCATGTTGGCCTCCAGGTCCAACAGTTTGGCCTGGACTCTAAACTGCTGTGGTTCACAACATGTTCTTCTTCGTCATCATCTGCTGCTGCAGCCGCCGCTGCCCTCACATGTTACTGATGTAGTCGGCCATGGTGTTGGTGGACGCCCAGCCTTCCACCCGCACGTGGCAGACGGTCGAGAGCTCCTCCACCGCCGCGTTCCACGTGTCGGGGTCTCGATCCCACGGGTTTCTGCTGAGGTCAAGGGTCAGCTGCTGGGAAAGACGAGCTTTCGGGAGCCCTTTGGCAAAGTCCAACAGGTCGGCTGGCTGAATAAAGTTAGAGCTGTTCAAAAAAACAAAACAAAAAAAACAAAAAACAAAGTCGTGACTCAGCTGGTTGAAATCAGCGAGCTAATACACTGTCGGGAATAATAACGCTGCGGTTCTGACCTGAGGTCCAATCGCCTCAATGAGGTTGGAGAACCTTCGCTGAACAGCTCCACCAGATCACGCACGTTCTTGGCTGGTAGGACAGGCAACAGTTAGAGGGAACCAGCACAAGACGTTTGTTTTTTTTAAGAATTGAGGGATTTATTCAGCTTTTACCAAATATTAAAAATTAAAAAAAAAAAAAAAAAAACAAGGCAGATTTGACAGACTGGACCTTCATTAAAGTGGAAGTGTGTGTGTGTGTGTGTGTGTGTGTGTGTGTGTGTGTGTGTGTGTGTGTGTGTGTGCTTACCGAGGCGATTGTGTGCCAGGCCGAGTGTGTGGAGGCTCGTCGCTGCCTTCACTGCAGCCACCAGCTGCTGGAAGCTCTCCTCCTTATTGCTCTCCCCCTTATTGCTCCACTTCTCCAGCAGGCGGCAGTCTTTCAACTGCAGCTCTGCAGCGGGAAGACAAAACTTGTTCACATTGCAGCACATAGTCATCATCATCATCAGCAGCAGTCAGAGTCGGTAACGCCTACAAGCAACCTGGCTGAGCTTCAACTTTTCCTTTTTTTAATGCGCTTTGAGCTGCGAGAGGCTTCGACGTTGGCGGCTGCCAACTCATTTGAACCCTCTGGCAGGTAAATGAAGTCAGTGACAGTTTTGTTTCTTCAGTGGCGACATTTCAAAGCAGATCTGATTCAGTCAATGCCACACTTACACACTTGAAATTGTGTTACGGTCTAAAATGAACCAATAGTTGAGTTTGCCTAAAGTCAGGAGCTGCGTTTCCACGACAGTTTATTTACGGCCATATTTAGGTTTTCCACAGTTCTAGGAGTCATGGACACGCAGCTCCAGCGCTGTGTCTCAATTCAGGCTCTGCATCCTTGAAGTACGCATCTTGAAAGGAAGTTGCGTCACAGCACTGCGCGAAGGCTCCTCCCACTTCCCAAAAGTCCTCAGGACGCTCCAAATGCGTACTGGGAATGCGCCCTCGTTTTAGCCCATTTCCAAGGCTGCACCGCTACTATCCTTCACGTCCTTCTGTATCCCAGGATGCTTTGCGTGCTGCTGCAAAGCATCCTGGGATCCTGGGAAGTCAGCTGAAATTAGCGCCATCTACTGGATTGTTGGAGTATTAAATTTCACATCAAATATCCAGTTTTTAACGTAGGGTTTTTATTTATTTGATCATCCAACGCCATCGTTAGCTGGCGAACCAATGGTTAGCTTGATGCTATAAAAATACATCACTTCCGGGGTTGGCCAGCAGGAGGGAACGGCGGTGATGCAACCAGGAAATACGCCGAAGGCTAGACCGTCCCGTGTGGTTACCGGGGAGGCGGGGTTTGGTCCGTCCTTCGAGGCCGGGTCCTTGGGAGGACGCTTCCTTCAGACGGAGGACGCTCGGTTCGAAGGATGCAGACCCTGCATTGAGACGCAGCTCCCGGTCTTCTCACCTTTTAGCCTGCAGCTCCTGAGAAGATGCAGGATCTGAGGGAGGCAGTCAGACAGGTTCGTGTCCTCCAAGCTGAGATGCACCAGGAGGGGATTGGACTCTAAAAGATGAGGATATATAGTAGTTACATGGCAACCCGTCACGCCTGGACTACACCTTCTGGGCCTCAACAGGAGAGAAATGGTCCAAATACAACTGGTGTTACGAGTGGTTCTGAAGGCGAGAGGAGAGAGGCGACGAGCTTTACCGGCGAGGGCGGTGAGGAGCCGACCAACAGAAGTAAACCCTGACAACCACAGTCCCGTGACGCTGAATGACGTGAGGTGCGGCGAGCGTCTCAGCACCGACGTTAACGTGTCCAGGTCGGATTCGGCGTGTCCCAAATTCATGGTCAATTTCTCCAGACGCAACTCTGTTGAAGAGAAGAGAGGCAAGTCAGCTTCTGGCAAAACACTGAAAAAAAAGAATTAACACCGGTAGTTTGACCCCTTTGGATGCAGCTTCACTCACCTGCCGGCTCAGACTCTGCAACCCTGGGAGGCGCTCGAGAGCCCCGGTCCACCTCCACCTGCAGGTCGGTCACACGGGGGGCGGCGGCCAGCAGGGGCTCGATGAGCCCGGCGTGCGGCAGCAGACACAGGTTGAGGTGAGCCAGCGAGGCGCTGGAGTGAGAACACAGCCGCCTCAGCGCCCGGGCCAAGGTCGACACGTCGAGACCCGTCAGGGGTGCTGCGGCACAAACACAGGGACACAAAACACACAAGCTCACAGCAGCTACGGGCAAACTACGGCCCTGGGGGCCATATTGAGGCCCGTTGAGCCTTTTTAATGGGGCCGGCTGAAGCTGACGGGATGATTTTTCACATTATGACGTGAAAGTGTGGAACAGACTGTCGAGGGAGCTAAGACAAGGTTCAAGCATGAGCGAGTTCACACAGCAGTGCAAGCACATGGTATGTACAAGGTATAGGGACGAAGCAGGGTGTAGTTTAAGGTGATTCATGGACTTGACGATGACGACTTATTGGTTTATTTTTTATTTATTGTGTTTTTTTCACCATGTTGGCACTTTGTCATAATGGTTGCTAACTGCTGGACCGGTGCGAGGGGGTCGGGCCAGCTAAGCCATTGCTGCTTCCAGCTGCATTGCCGAGCGCGTTGGGCTACTTTTGTTTCAACTGTGTGTTGTCTTTGTTTGTCTGTTTTCTCTCTTTTGTGTTTTTTTTTCTTCTTGTTGTTTGTATTTTTGTATGTCGCTAGCACATGCTCAAAATAAATCTAAAATAAAAAAAAAATAAAAAAAATCACGATTTAACGTGATCATTTCCATGTTATTAACGTGGGAATATCGCATTATTTTTGCAAAAGTTTCAACATTTCATGTCATCGTTTTTTTTTTCAGGTCATAAAATGAATTCATAAAAGAGAGATAAAAAAAATATAGCATTTGGATACAGTTTGCCCAGCCCTGGAGTAGAGTATCAGAAACGCACTTCACCCACACACACACACACACACACACACACACACACACACACACACACACACACACACACACACACACACACACACACACACACACACACACACACACACCAAACAAGCAACTACAGAAAGTTCTGGCACCGTCAACGCAGCGGTGTTGGAATGACCCGGCGTTAGAAACCTACCAGAGGTGCTGAGTGTGAGGGAGCGGAGGCTGAAGAATGTGGGCAAGAAGACGCACACAACTCCGAGGCAGTCGACGCCACAATCGATGACCTCCAGACAGTCAATACGTCCCCTGAGACAAGCCGAGGAGGAGGCGCCATCGCCGGGGGAGAACATCCGACACAAGGTCTGTGGATGCACAGAGAAGTCCGACTCTCCACGCTGCTCCTCCTCCTTCTCCTCCTTCGACGACGACTCGTCGGCCAACTTGAGGCGTTTGCGCGGAACCTCGTCCTCGCCGCTGCCGCTCCACTTCCGTCTCTCCCTGAGGTTCCTCAGCTCGGCGTGGCTGGGCTGAGACCCCCTGCCGTAGAGGAGCCAGGCCAGCGTGAAGGCACACTTCCCGTGGACGCTGAGGGCCTCGGCCACGCCGTGGTCCAGCAGCCGGTGGAGGACGTAGCGCGGGATCCGCGACTCCTCCCCGGACAGACGGATGCAGCTGGACACGGCGACGCTGTGGATGAACTCCTCCAGGATCTTGAGGAGAGGCCGCTGCTCGGCGGTCAGGGCTCGCAGGGGCTTTGGCACCTTCATGACGGTGAATTTGCGCACGCATTTGGCCGCGGCCTTCAGGAAAGACGGGCTTCTCAGGTAGGAGATGTTGCGCCTGATGAAGGCGTCGGTGAAGCCGTAGAAGACGGAGGGGAAGAGGGTCTTCATCACTTGGTGCTTGGCCTCCGCTTCTGTGCCGGAGGCCATGGCCTCAAGTGAAAAGGACAAATGACGCGTCAGCTCCGTGTTCTGCTTGTAAACGTTGATATGAATTTTCAAAAAAAAAAAAAATTATATTTAAGATTTACATGCTTACGGCCGCGCATATCCACAAACACTGCAACCCATCCTGGGAGAGTCGATATTCCTGAGGCAAATGAAGTTAAAGTAAGATTTTTTTTTCTCCCCCCAACACCTTAAAAATACAAAATAGATTTTTTTTTCCCCCCTTACCTCTCCCATTCAAAGCTGGCTGCAGCTCATCCAGTTGGCACACAGTCAGGTGCGGGAGAAGATCCTGGATCAGAGGCGCTGGAAGATCTGGACAGGACAGAGCTGCTGTTACAATGGGACAGCACGAGTCCTGTGCGCGAGCTGTCAGTTTAAACCTGAAATCAACCCAAGACAGACCTGGTGGCTGCAACACCGGTGTTGTGGTCTCTAAGTGAAAAAAAAAGAAAGAAAGAAAGAAAAAATGCGCAAAATACGTATCGTACGGTTTGTTTGTTTGTTTTTTTTAGTTGTGATCAGTTTGACAGTATCAGCTGTTGCTTTAGTGCCGCTTTTGAGAATTTGCACCACTTTTTGCACCTGAAACTTTATTTTTCAATATATCATTGTGTTTACTCGGTGTTTCTTGATTTGAACAAATTTGTGTTGTGTTGTGCGATCAATGAACACAACGTGACGCAATTTACCAGCTACAAAAATAAACCAAACAGCGTCTTTTCATTTTCATTTGTGCACAGAATCGGAAATAGGAACGTTCCATTTTTCCATTTTGGTTTTGGGAAAGAATGTTGAGAAAACAAGGGATTATTTCGTTGTTTTTTTTTCATTTTCTGTTTTATTTTTGAAAAACGTTTGAACGAAAGATACACGTATTTTTCTCTTGGATGATCGCCAAGACAGCGATTATTGGCCGACTGACACACAATCCGAACTGCTTTCCTGGCATCTGTGCTGTTGTGTGATGTCCACGTGACGCTGCCAGTATTGACGGAAACACTCACCAAGTACAGCCCGGATGTTGGCGGAGTCGAAATGTCTCCTGACGACTTGGAAGCACAGTTTCTTCAGGCAGATGTGGTGGGTTTCACTGGGAGACATCCTGCCCTAGTGGGTCCCAGTGGGTCCAAGCGGGCCCTGGCCTGTCAGTGTCACCGTGGTTCCGAGGGATTTCTCGTTCCAAGTTTCGTTTTCTTCTGGTCTGCTGTATGGTGGCAAGCGAACCGCGTCACTGCGAATTATCGCCCCCAATGGGTCTGGAGTGTGTAGGGCAGGTGCAGTGGCCATTTGTCCTTTTGCTTTGTTTTATACTTAAAATCCTGACTGAAATAACAGAAAGAAAATGAATTGATTGGAAGTGAATTGACCATTGTTGGTCTTTGGCGATTTATTCTTTGCAGAAAAAACAGGTGCAAAAAACAAAGGTTGCTGCTGCCTTACTTGCCCTGGTTAAAAAACAAAACATAACCCTTCCCAGTGCTGCCCCCTATGCTTAGCAGCTAATATATAAACCTAGTGTTCCAGGGCGAACACACAAACTCAAATACTATGAAATATTATAACCAAACTAAAAGGTGTAGCGAGCCAAACAAACAAAATAATTAAATATAACAACAATGATAAATAGCTCCAACAGTAGGCATGGGGTAAACAACGGCCCGGGGGCCATATGCGGCCCGTTAAGTTTTTAATCCACAGTGACTTTGAGGGTCCTGAAAGTGATCCAGTAATACAAAGTTTTATTCTGAAGATCATCAACATGAAGGAAGAACAACAAAATACTTTATTTTTTTTTGTCTTAACTCAGTTTTTTTTTTTTATTACATAAAAATAAAACAAACTTCAACAAAGTCAAATAAATACGAGTCTGTACAGTGAGCAGGCAGCGGGCAGCGGGCAGCGGGGCTCCTCCCACCGCCTGCTACGCCACTCCCTTCTGGTTGTCGTGAGAGCGCTGCTGGAAGACGAAGGAGACGGCAGCGTCCCAGGCGCCTTTCAAGACGCCATCCACCAGGCCCCTCTTGTCAAAGCAGTGGTTCCACTGGGACAGGTTACTGGTGCAGTCCGACTCTTCTGGAGGAGGCCGGACCTGACTGCTGCAGACGCAGCGCTGGCAGCGGAACCTAAGAGACGGATTGAAAGAAAAAAAAAAAAAAAAAAAAAAAAAAAATCAACTTTTGGTAGAATCACAGTGTGACCGCTTGTTTTTTGTTGTTGTTGCTGTAATTATGCAAATTTCCCAGCAAATTTCCCCATTGTGGGATCAATAAAGTTCTTCTTCTTCCCTCACTCACACTCAGTTGTTTCCTATTATTCCCATCTTGAAGAAAACCTCAAGTCTCACATTTTTTATACATTTTCTTCCACACTCCCTCCGCAACTCCATTGCAGAAGTTTTTTTTTTATCTGTGATTTCTTCTGAGTGAAGCATTTATCAGTGGGGTTAAAGAGGAGAGAGGGGCCGTACTTGTCGTGCGTGTCGCTGCTGGTCTCCTCGTTGAGAGTGAAGAGTTCTCTCAGCTCCCCCAGTGAGAAGTGACGCTCCACGTCTTGCTCTTCGTCCACCACGCAGCTGCTCAGGGCTTTCTTGTGGGCCTGCCTCTGCAGGATCTTCTCCTCGATCGTCCCCGTCTGTCGCAAAAAAAAAAAAAAAAAAGACAAGACAAAGGCGCTGGTGAAAAATCTCAGAACTGCGTATTTATAAAAAAAAAAAAAAAAAAAAAAAAAAAAAGGTATTTAGCGATGATGAAGGGGACTGACGGAGATGAGCCTGTAGATGTAGCAGGTCTTCTTCTGACCGTCTCTCCACACTCGTGCCATGGCCTGCTCGTCATTGGCCGGGTTCCAGTCAGGGTCAAACATGACCAGGCGGTTGGCGCCAATGAGATTCAGGCCGCACCCACCGGCTTTGCTGCTCAGCATGAAGATAAAGTCCTGACTCTGTAAAACAGAACAGACGGACGACGTTAACCACGAGTCCATCACCCCTGGGATTGTTGTGCTAAACCTGAACATGGCCATAAAAAAAAATGGTGATGGAGACGCAGCTGCTGATTGGGTGAAAGTGCTGAGCTTTAGTTTAGTTCATTTGTTCAACTCACCGATGGATTGTTGAATCTTTCCACAACCTTGGCTCTTTTCTTGATGGACATGGTGCCGTCCAGTCGCACGTAGGGGTACCTGGGGGGAGAGGACCAAGAGACGGTTGATTCACTGGCTGATCCGACCAACTGTAGGGCGCAGGAGTCCGTCGCCAAGCCAACGCACCTTCTGTTTCTGCACAGCTTCTCAAACAGGTCCAACGTCTGAGTGTAGTTGGAGACCAGAACCACCTTGTCACTGGTGGTGGACCTGGTGATGGCCAGGATGTAGTCCAGCACCAGCATTTTACCTGAGGGAAACATCAACAAGCCATACATACTAGGGCATTCGAACGCTGCACTTATTTTGATGCGTCAGCCGTTGGTGCTGAACAAACGGAGCTCCAGGTTCTCACCAGACAGCTGAGGCTCCACGGCTTTGGTGCAGTAGCCTGGTGGGAAGAGGTCCAAGGCCCCGGCAAAGCCCTCCTCTCCATCCAAACAGTTGCCATAGATGAGGGAAGGGTCTAGGACACAAGGTGAAAAGGTCGTCTTCATAAACACAAAGCTAGTGGAAGCTCATCGCACTGCAACATTGTGCAGCAGCAGTCCAACCAGGACCGGCCCCTGGTGTCCTCAGCTCCAAGATGTCAAATTCATTTATTCATTTCTCGCTGCAAGTGTTGTGCATTTCTGGCCCCACACGTACGGTTGCACAGTTTCTTGAGTGACGTGATGGACGACAGAGTGGAGATGCTGATTTTTCCTTCTTGCATGGTTTCCAGGGGTTTGGCCTGTTTCAGGAAGCACTTGTAGAGCAGGACCTGCAGCGGAGTCAACCTGCAGCACACACACACACACACACACACACACACACACACACACACACACACACACACACACACACACACACACACACACACACACACACACACACACACACACAGATGAAATATTTTCCCACAATTCGATGCAAAATCGCAAAATCTTTGTCAAACCATCTCTGACGTTGTAAAGGAGAAATAAGTAATAATATGATGAAGGTAGACAAAATAATCATCATTGAGTTTGTTTTGTTAACCTGGTCACATGACAATATCCTAAAGGACTTCACGACACTTTACTGTGTGTGGAATGTGGATGATTTGCCACTGGCATTTGTTTTTTTTTTTTTACATTTCTAATTCAATATCACTCCAAACATACCTGCAGCAAACCACTTGTTCTATTTTCACAGGGAGATATTTGGACAGAATATCTGAAGTTCTCCTAATCAAGCACCTGCGGAAGCAGAACATGACACAGAAAAAAACATTTCATTAAAACCATGGTTTTACAGCTGATTTTCAGTGTAGCAGCTGTGCCCACACGGCCTCCTGCTCTGCAAAGTTGATAGTTGTCTCTCTTCCTGCAGCAGCAGCTGAATCAACACAGGAGGCTTCAGAGATACAAATCCATGCGTTTGAGATGCAACCAATCAGGTTTGGTAGGGACTCAAACTACTGCCAGACCCTCAGTGAGCCTCTCATAATAAGGAGATCTGTTCTCCTAATTACAAGATAAGGTGCCAAATGTTATTTTTATCCAGTGTAACTGTACATATTCCAAAAAAAAAAAAATGCTGAGAGACATCAGAGTCAGGTGAGATTTTAAGGAGCGCAGTCTGACCTGTTGACCACTCGAATGAGCTCCTTCAGCTTCTCCTCGCCAGTTTCTCGGTCTTTATCGTTTGCGTCCGCGTCTCGACCCTTCAGAATGGGAAGCTCAAAGCGCTTTTTGAATTCCTGTGCTGTGCCTGAGTGGGGAAAAAACAAAGCAATCAAAAAAACAAACAAACAAACATTTATATATATATATATATATATATATATATATATATATATATATATATATATATATATATATATATATATATATATATATATATATATATATATATACACACACATATATATGTATATATATATATGTACACACACACACACACACACACACACACACACACACACACACACACACACACACACACACACACACACACTGAACTGATCAATGGGATCATGATGGAGGGGAAGTTGCTCACCCAGGATCCCAGAATTGACAAAGTGAACCAGGCTGAAATACTCCAGCAGGTCATTCTGGATGGGGGTGCCTGATATCAGCACTCTCCTCTGGGCCGACATCTTATTCAGGGTCTGGTACGTCTGGTTGTCCGAGTTCTTCAGACGATGACCCTGGTCCGTACAATTCCAGCGTTGATAATTCAGTTTTGCCGATGCAGAAATGGAACGGAGGGAAGTAAAACCGATACCTCGTCACAGATGATGAGTCCCACTTTGCCCTTGTGCAGGACCTCGTGCAGCCGGAACGTCTCGTAGGAGATGATCAGGATGGGCGTCGGCACTCTGAGGCCTTGCTGGGAGATGAATTGCGCTGGAAATCGCAGCGACGACACAAACAAAGGAACCGGGGTGAATTAACTCAACTGATTCTGGACAAACTGCTGCAGATGTTTACCTTCAAATATAAAATAACTTAGAAAGTGGCCGGGACGGTTTCATCATCTACGCATTTAAACAGAAACGATGGGCTGTCTTTTCTTATTCTAGCTCAATAAAACAATACTAACTGTCTCTAATTAGAGACATCTGCAGTTAAAAATCCTTGTCAAGTCAGTTTGCTTGAGTGTTTCCTGTCTGTGGAACAAATCTAAACTCTGCAGCTTGACCGACGATCAGTTGTCGGCAACAATATTGTAGCAATATTGTTTTAAATACCTGCAATATTATTTGCAAGTACGTATCTCAATCTGTGTGTGTGTGTGCCTTATAACTTACTATCTATATATAAACATATTTATACGTGTGTGTATATATATATGTATATATATATATATATATATATATATATATATATATGCATATAGTACATATATGCATATATATGTACTATATACATATATATGCATATAGTACTGCGAGTATTCACTGATTGAGACACGACATTTGTAAATAACACTGCTCCAATAGTTCAATGGAGAGAAAGAAGATTAATCGTGATTAATCATGATTAATTACACAGCTGTCTGTCCACGTCGTCCTTCGAGCCTCCATCGATGGCCACGGGCGCCACGCGTCCGCCCAGCCACTTGTGCACTTCGTTGTACCAGTTGCGGACCAGGCTGGAGGGCGAGACCACGATGGCCTTGTCTATCTCGGGCTTGGCGTCGGGGCTCTGGCGGAGCAGCGTCCACATGAGGGCGATGCACTGCAGAGTCTTGCCCAGGCCCATCTCGTCGGCCATGATGCAGCCGTACGACTCGGGGATGCGTCGGCCCGTCACGCACTCCCACAGGAACTTCACCCCCTCCACGGAAGGGAAACACCTCATTAATAACTTTTAAACAAGTTTGTTTTGTCGGACGATTATTTTTCACCTTATAATAAGAAGTCCCACACTATCAAGCATTAGTTAAGCATTAATAAACACTGAATGCGTCACTTACAAATCATGTTTCTGACATGAATCCTCATTAGTATGTAGTTTATAACACTGTTATAACTGTTTTACTCTTCATTAATCAGCTAATAATAATAATAACCTAATAATTCATGGTTAGTGAATGTGTTTGTAGATGTTTTACAAAAAAAATAAAAAATAAAAAATTACAAATGTATTTTCAAATAGATTTTTATAACTGTGTTATTACTCTTTTCCCTTCTCTAGGACAGAGATCGGGGGGGGGGGGGGGGGGGGGCATTTAAAGACATTGCAAGAGTTTACCAGTTTTTTTGCTCTTGTTAAATTGTTGCAATGTACATATCAATAATGCAAGTTAAGCCAAAATGTGTATTAGATCAGCGCGAGATCAAGTTTGTAATTAAACTACGGAACTACATACGTATTGACAAGTGGAATCTGATGCCTGAGACCTGAATGTATTTATACTAACCGAACACTTCATTCAGATTTTGAAGAGGAGCTGACATGAGGCACTTTTACCATTAGGTTTGTTTATGCGTTCTTGGAATCAATACAAGTGGTTTGTGTCTTACTTCTCTCTGATGGGGTCTGAGAACCTTTCCTAAGACTGGATCCACCACCACATGGACGGGTAATTTATCTCTGCACAGAGCGGAAAAACCAGATACAGCTCGTGTTTATACATCTGCAGATAAATGTCATATAATTCATATAATTAAAGTAGTAATGTTTGGTTTAAAAAATATAAATAAATTGCTCACATGAACAAGATGCTGAATAAAGAAAGCTTCAGTTGCACTTTGAACCTACTTGTCAGCTTTGATGAGGTCATGAGAGCTCAGCGCCGGCGGCTCATAGAGGACCAGCGCATCTTCTGCAAAAGGATCATGAAGCGCTCTCCTCACCCCCGCACGCTTCAGACCGAGCGCCCGGATCCCCAGAGAGCCTAAAGGACGGTGGAGAGTTCCATACTTGGTCAAAGGCTTGGAGGAGAAAACAGAGGATGGTAGCAGAAAGTCAACAGTCCAGGTGCTACCCAGAAAATTAGAATACCCTGAAAAAAACTGTTGTTGTATTTCTGCAATTCAACGTAAAAGGTGAAGCTGAAAAAAAACCCTCAAATTTTATAATAATTTTCTGACTTTGTGGGTTTGTGGTTTTAATAAGCTGAAAATCTTAATCAGCAAAGTTACAACAAGGAACTGCTTGAGATGTCAATTTGCGTGGAACGGCTCAATAAAATTTTATTGGTTTCATCTTTTATGTTAAATTGCCAAAATAAAACAACTTTTACTTGATATTCTTGTTTTTCAGGTAGTACCTGTATGTATTTCTGATGCATTTACAAGCATTAGACATAATAATAATAATGATAACGTAAAAACAGTCAGAATCCAGGAGTCTTACCTGTGTAATTTGGAATTGGAACTTTGAAGGGTTTGGAGAGGATCCTGCGGATAAATTCCTCCTGCAGGGAAAAACGACACTGAAGTTACAATCAAGGCTGCGAGTCAAGTCAAAATAGAGGAGACACTATATATATATATATATATATATATATATATATATATATATATATACATACATACATATAAATATAACTGCACTTTGTCGTAATTCTAGAAATATGGCTTTTATTTTGTCATTGAAACGCAGCTATTGACATCCACTTGAACAACACGTTCACGTCGATGTCGCTGCATCTCACCAGGCTGCACGCGACTCACGTGTTTGCTGGCATCCCAGCAGGCCGTGCGGTTGTTGAGCTGCGTGAGAGGCTGTCTGAGCGGAGACACGTGGATCATCTCTCTCCTCCCGTCATCACCCCTTCTCCTCCTCTTTTCCTGAAAACAGCATCTTGCACCTTTCACTTCCAGCCGTGCTGCACTGCTGCTTACACAGCGGGTGATGTGTGGTTTTCATGCGCACATCAAACTGTTGACTATTTTTCATGAGCAGCGCGTCGTGTTGAATGACTCCACAAATTTGCGGATATTTGATAACTTAAACTTTAAACTTTACATCTACTTTACAATGATGATAGTTATAATTGTGTGTGTGTGTGTGTGTGTGTGTGTGTGTGTGTGTGTGTGTGTGTGTGTGTGTGTGTGTGTGTGTGTGTGTGAAAATAGAGTTAATCCATGCAACATTTGATGATAGAGTCCAATCGGATCGATGGCCTATTATTGGATGTTTTTGTCATTAGTAGCTCTACTGATAGCTGTGACGTCATGTGAACACACCTGATTGTCCTGGTCCAAATAAAATAAAATAATAAAAAGGAGACTGTCAATGACTCCTAGCTGTGAAAATATCAATAATTCTTGTGCCAGTTTATTTTTTATGTGACGGTTAAAATAGTCGGGGAAAAAAAGTTGGTTAAATTTTACATACATATATATATGTATACATATATATATATATATATATATGTATACATATATATATATATATATATATATATACATATATATATATATATATATATACATATATATATATGTATACATATATATATATATATACATATATATATATGTATACATATATATATATGTATACATATATATACATATACATATATATATATATATATATATACATATATATACATATACATATATATATATATATATATATATACATATATATACATATACATATATATATATATATATATATATATATATATATATATATACGTATATATATATATATATATATACGTATATATATATATATATATATACGTATATATATATATATATATATACGTATATACGTATATATATATATATATACGTATATATATATATATATATATATATACACGTGTATATATATATATACGTATATATACGTATATATATATATATATACGTATATATATATATATATATACGTATATATACGTGTATATATATATACGTATATATATATATATATATACACGTGTATATATATATATACGTATATATACGTATATATATATATATATACGTATATATACGTATATATATATATACGTATATATATATATATATATATACGTATATATACGTATATATATATATATACGTATATATACGTATATATATATATATATATATACGTATATATATATATATATATATATATATGTATATATATATATATATATATATATATATATATATGTATATATATATATATATATATATATACGTATATATATATATATACGTATATATATATATATATATATATATATATATACATATATATATATATATACGTATATATATATATACGTATATATATATATATATATATATACATATATATATATATATACGTATATATATATATATATATATATATATATATATATACGTATATATATATATATATATATATATATATATACGTATATATATATATATATACGTATATATATATATATATATATATATATATATATATATATATATATATATATATGTATATATATACATATACATATATGTTAGCAGAATGTATTTTCTTAAAGAAATGTTGTAGGTAAAACAAATAAGAAATGCCCCCCCCCCAAAAAAAAAAAAAAAAAATATATATATATTTTTTTAAGACTATAACGACAAAGAGTTTTCTGAGATTGCATGTTATGTATGAAAGGTGCTGTATAGGTAAACTTTGATAGATAAATAAATAGGACCACTCACGCTCCTATTTGTCGATACATCGCAGTCTTCGTCCGTTTCCTTCCGTTTAGCAATCTGACTCGGGGCAAGACTCCGTCTCTAAAGGTCATCATCATTACCATTATTGAGTGCTACACAGACGTCGATAACAGCAACATTAAGGACTTGTCATCTTACCATTTTCTCCGTTTTGGTCGATTTTCCCACCGCACTTCCGAGGCAGCTCGCGCTCGCCTGCTATGGCTATCGTCAAGCTAACGTCTTTCTCGTCTTACTTTCTACGGCGAAATTAAACGGTGGCATTAGGGCTGATAACAGCGGGCCAACACTACATTAATCAACGTAACGGTCCCCTGGTTGAAGTGTTACAGCGATACAGTCATTGAATACATGGATGAACGCTGGGCTTTCGTCCTGTTGACGGCGTTACGACAGACAAAATTTCGCGCTATGCGTTCGCGCGTCACAACACTACAGGAAGCCAGGAAGGACAAACTACATACGTTTCGGCCTTAGCTGATCCTTGCTTCTTCGATTTTGGCGGAGGCGGGAGCAACCCGTTAAATATGTGCATTACCGCCCTTCAAGCCAGCGTAGTGGGGTGGCGCTAGTGTACGAGTGTTATTTGGTAGTTTATTCTCCTCCTGTAGTTGATTTTTGCACACCTGGACTTTGTCAAGAGGCAGCTCCCACATACAAGCGAGTGGCTTATATAAAGAACCGTTCTAAGGGTAGAAAACCCAGAGCGACTTTTTATTGTACTGTCAGTATGCACTTTTATTTCTCTATTTATGGGCTGTATGTTAAACTTTTACCAATATAAACTCATAAATCAGGCCCAGTCTTACACACTGGACCTTGGTACAAAACCTTGGGAGTAAAATAAAGTTTCCTCTCCTCTCGAGTGCGTCTTCTACGTTCTGTTCCTCTTGTTTAATGCAGACATTCAGTAAACTGAGTTCATGAACCACTTAAGTGCATCCACTCCTCTTTTGTTGAACCGAAACAGGAGCAGCAGTCATGAAGGGAGGCCTTTCAAGGTTAGGGTTAGAGAGAGAGAGACAGAGAGAGAGAGAGGGTGTGAGAGAGAGAAAGAGAAAAAAGGAGCGAGAGAGAGAGAGAGAGGACGAAGTGGTGAACCAGATTTTTCAAACAGTCATGAATATTCCAAGCGTGTACGTCGGCGTTCTTCTTAAAAAGTCGCTCAACACTCAGACGTCTCATTGAAATTATTTATTCAAGAGTACTGCAGTAGAAAGTTAAACTTCACTCTTATTTCTTTTATTTTCAAAAGGCGTCTCTCTCTGATAATTCCTCTTCTCTATAAATAACATCTGCTATTGCTTCCTCACGTCATAAACTGCCGGCGGGCCCACTGTACTGTCTGTGGAGGGCGGGGGGAGGGGGGGGGGGCAACAACCTACTGAGAAATACTGCGTCTTTTCATGAGCCAGAAACAAAACAAGCAAAAACACTGAAAATGAAAAAGACGGATAAATGAGAAGTTAAAAAGTTAAGAGTCACAGTTGTGATCGGGTCCTAGACGAAGGAAGTCACCCAGAGCTACACTGGCTCAGTGGCTATAGCTGCAAGTTGAAGATTAAGCACAGCTCTGTCAGTCAGTCAGTGCTGGTGGTGGTGTGTGTGTTGGTGTGTATGGTCACTCCATGATGGCTCTGTAAATGACCGGCTCTATGTAGTCTCCTCTGTATCGAGAGTTGATGACTCTCTGCCTCTTGGACGCCTTGATGATCTCCTTCTCCTCGAAGATGCCGTCGAATCGCATGTCCGAAGCTTTGGACTGCGGACAGGAAACACCGGGTGAAGTTCAAAGGAAATCCGTCGTTGTCGCTGGCTAACGCCACAGTGTGCGTGCAACTCACCAGTCTCGATTTAACTCTCTTGGGGAGTTCCTCATCCAGGGTGTAGACGTCGTCCCTCTTGGTCGTCAGCTGAGAGCCATCCTCAAATTCCACCTGCAAGGCATCGTTTGTGAGTGTGTGATGTTGTAGTGTTGCAGTGTAGTATTGCAGTCGAGACCGCACCGGCCGAGCTTCTACATCAGTGGAACGGCAACATCGGTTTTCAACAAGATGCTAACTAAATTCATATTTAATTTGATTTAATTTAATTTAATTTAATTTAATCTAATTTTTATTCTTAAAATGCTTACTTTATTTTTTTACTATCTAATTCCATATTCTTTTGATTTACACATACTTGTTTGCAGTGCTTCTTATTGTGTGTCACTATCACCTTGCTGCTGTAACTAGGGCTGTCCCGATACTATATTTTCACTTCCGATACGATACCGATATTTCAACCTTGAATATCGGCCGATACCGATATCAATCCGATGTCAGCAGGCTACAAATGAAACATACTTTCATTATTTATTCTAAAAGTAGTGCCACACGGCCGACATTATTTCTTCCTCGAGCACATAGGCCGTTACTGTTGAGGTCACGTGAGCTCTACATGCTGGAGCCCGAACACTCTTTTTTGGCGAGCGCACCAGGTGTATTACCGCCACCTACCGCTGTGTTGGAGTATGAACCGCTGTCACCTATTTGCATAGGGCAGAAGCGCCGGAGTAGAATGGACTGCTTTCTATCGGAGAGTTAATATCGGAGACTTGAGATGACGTCCGATATAATCCGATATTCCTTTTTTGGCTGATATCGGGCCGATATCCGATATCAATATCGGATCGGGACAGCCCTAGCTGTAACGTTGGAATTTCCCCACTGTGGGACTAATTAAAGGAAATCTTAAATCTTAATTAACGGACAGGGCAATCTTACCAGGTACATGTGGATGGCGTGAGCCGCCACAAATTTGGCGCCGTAAACCACGCCATCGGTCCACCGAACCTGAACCACCTCCCCCTGGGGCGGCGGGCCGAGCTGAGCGCAGTCCCGATTCTGTCAGGGAAACACACACAGTAGTCCAGCAGAAAGGTGTTATTGATCTTCCATAAAGAAGCCGGGCACGGCAGAGATTGCAATCAGGTCTGAATTTGTGAAGGTGACAAAATGATACGATTCAGTGAAAAGAAACGACTGAAAAAAATAAACTGGTAAGTACATAAAATGTTCTTTTCTCCGTCACGCTAGTAAATTATAACCACTTCATACACCATGTTTTTACAAGATTTGTCCAAAAAGATGGAAAAGTACAACATGAATTTCCCAAAAGGAGCCAACAACAACCGACAAATAATTGTTTGTTGAATAAACTTTTTAATCGAGATTAATCTCTGACTTTTCACAGTTAACCACGATTAATCGCGTTTAGATTTGCATGTTTGAAGTTGTGTTATTTTGCATATTTCGAGACACTTTTTAGGTTCATATTAATGTGAAGCAGTTCTCTCTGGAGCGTCTTGATTGGGAGCCAATGAACACAAAGGAAAGATTTCCTTTTTGATCTTTTGCAATATTGTTTCTTTCGGAACCATGCATTGACACCCACTTATTGCATTTGTATTTTATTTAATTTGGCTCCTTTCTCGGCTTCATACAGAACAACTTTTCCCCGTAATGTGTAAATTACGGGGGGAAAATAAATGCAAATAAAAAACGTATTTTTTACGCCTTGTATTGAATCTTGTCGCGATTAACGTGTTAATTCTGACACCACCCAGCATAAACAAGTCATAAAGAAGAGCACTTTCTGTGACGGCTGCGCTTGACAGACAACTGCAACGTACTTTTGTTCATTACGATGTCATGAAGCTTGAGAACGAAAGAGCAAAATCTTACAACAATGTCTTCGGGAAAGAGATTGTCACTGAAGGAGCCGTCGTCAAAGTTGACCTCGTAGAACGTCTCTTTGGAAAGCTGCACCACGTCACACTGGTAGTAGCGGCCGTTTTTGTGCTTGCAAATCACCTTCTGTCCCACGGTGAGCTCATTCATGGCCGCTTTATTTCTCTGTCCAGGGTGAAACAAGTAGCAAAAGGACACAAATGGGCGATTGCAACCAACGCAGAGGCCACCATTGTTCAAAAAGCACATTGATCCGACGGTTTTACTCTCTGGTTCGGCATGACTGGGATTTCACTTATGGTATCTGTCAAACTCCATCGTTTATACATCTCTCACCTCAATCTGAGTGGGGCCTTTGTGGCGACAGCAGGTAACGTGGACAACAAACGGCCACTCGTTTGGCTGCATCAGCACTCCGGCGGCCTGAGCGCAGGTGGGGTGGTAGGCGGTGGAGCAGCGGCCGTGGGAACACTGCACGCAGCAGCCCGATGCCTTCTTCATCCGCTTCTTACAGTAGTAACACTTCTATCAAACATTTAGAGAAGGGTCAGAACTGCTCGAGCAGCTTCAATACGCTTCTAAAGGTCCAGTGTGTAATACTGGGCTGGATTTAGGATTTTTGTATTGGTAAAAGCTTTATATACTACTCATACATGAAAATGGACGTAATAAAAACACGCAGTAGGCTTGGAAATGAAGGTGTCGTCCAATGGCGAAGGAGTGAGTGCTGCCTGCACTCACCAGTTTAAACCTCTGCAGAGGAATTCCACTGAGGTCCACGGGACTCCTCTCAGACACGTTGACAAAACGAGCCTCCAACACGGCCACTGCGCACAGCACATGGACCCACCTGCAAAGCAGACACATGCAGTCATTCACTCAGTGCTCACACAGTGACAGCAAAACCCAGCAACGTCAGTGAAAGAAAATTCCGGCATATTTACATTTACATCTTCATGAATATGCACCGTCCCTTTCAAATAAATACATCAAAAAATGTATATGTGACCGTTCTGTTGCAATGGCTCTGCAATGACTTACTTATTGTTATTTGCCTTCTGCAAGGCTCCTCCTCTCAGTGAACATAAACAGCAATTCTGCAGCGAAAATCAGAGAAACTGGTCAGACCAGCAGCGACAGAAGACAGTAACATTTCATATTGTTATTATGTGACCAGTAACAGTGGATGGTGGACGGTAGAAGTGTCCAGCCTGTGCTCCAGTAGGGGCGTCACTGACCTCAGTCATGGCGTTGGCCTTGCAACGTGCACATTTCCACTCCTTGGTCACACTGGCAGGATCCACACCGTAGCAGCCTGAGCAAAGCAAGGACGGGAATATAGTAAACATACACACACGTGAATGTGTGTGTATACATACATGCATGCATGCATATTTATATATATATGTATGTATACATATACATATATATATATATATGTATATATACATACATATATATATATATATATATATATATATATATATATACATATACATATACATATATGTATCCATTTATATATGTATACATATATATATGTATATATATATACACACGCTGTCAGGTACATCAATGACTGTATCAAAGTGGCCACTAGGGGCGTGCGGTGCACTGACTGGTGTGGACGCGGACGCAGCACTGGGAGCAGCTGATGAGCAGGCTGGTTCCGTCCTCCTCCAGGTAGGCTGTGGCTGGCTGCTCCTCACACTCAGAGTCCTCCTCTGTGGTGGTGGTGAAGCACATCTCCGGGATGAGAGGCTTGGTCCGCATCCCCCCGTCAGCGTCCAGCACGGGATACTCCACGTTGCGCACACATTCAGTCTGGCAGCAGCCCACACGCAGAGAAAGAACTCAATCGCACGTGTTGGATTCAACATGTGTTGTATTATCTTTGTGGTGTTTTTCTTTATCATTGCAGCCCTTCCTAGTGGATGGTGTGGCGGCAGGTTACCTGCTGGTATGTGTAGAACAGCATGCAGACAGAGCAATACGGGGGCTTGGAGCACATGCGGCGGTTGTACTCTCTCTCTTTCTTCAGACTGGGGGGTCGGTTCTGCCAGAGGTGAGCCAGAGGTTTGGCCCAGCCTTCTCCTTCCAGACCGCCCTCCTCCACCTGGGACGGCTCGTGAGGACTCTCTACGGCACAGAGAAGACAATACATACATACATACATGATCTTATGGTCAAGTAGTATTTTACACATCAAAGAAAGATAGGGGTTCTTTTCTGTTATTATCGTGTTATTACAGTGATGGCTGAGTCTCCACTGGTCTGGATGAAAGAAAGAAAAAAAAAAAAAAAACCCAGTCCAAGACCAAACCCATTAAAAATGCCTCAGAAGTCTGAGACCAGACCAAGACCCTTAAAGAGTGTTCTGGAGACCAGGACCAACCTCCAGAACCACAACACTACAGTCAAGCCCATTGGTGCGATGTGGAAGCTGTAGTTCTTTGAGCCAGGATGACAAACCTTCATCGCTCAGTCCGTCCTTGATGAGTGGGTGGTGGACTGGTAGGTGTCCCAGGTTGTTCTCCTGCAGCCCATCGTCCTCTGTCACGTCTTCTGTCCTCTGCTGGAGAAACACACTGGTTTGCTCTCTGCAATGTTGTGCTTTGATGCATTGAAGCTGGAAATAAGCTCTCATTTTCCGCTACCCAACCAGTCAGGATGCACAGGCGGAAATCTTTCAGCAAACTGACTGCCACGCAGTGCAGGGCTGCCATGTTAACATGAACACGGAGTGAAAATGTACCATCATGGATAGACTGGATATTTACACCAGCAGTCAATATATTGGACTCACCCAATGAATGTAATGTCTTTTTTTTTTCTTTTCTAATGACTATTGACACTGCAGTTTCTCACTGAAGGCATCAAAACTCCGTATGAACACACATGGAATTATGGAGGAAACAATAAAAGTGTCAAATAACTCAAACATGTTTTATTTTGAAAATCTTCAAAATATCCACCTTTCATAAAAAAGCATATTTAGAGTTATTGAAGGTGTTTTTCTTTGCTGCATAATCACACATTTGATGTCTTCAGCGTCTGCCTGCAGCGGTGAAAGTTGTACGGATAAAGAAACAACACTGTATCAGACAGTGTGTTGGTGGTGTGCTTTCAGACAGGCGTTGACCTACTGGATGGTGAAGGTGTCTGCCGTGCTCCTCTGTCTCATCAGCTTTCTTCTCCTCCTTCAGAGCAGCTTCTCCTTCCCCGTAGTCTCCCTTGGCATAGCTGTGCACGTGGAGGACATCGGCAGGGCTGAGCGTCCTCTGGAAATGCTTCTGCACCGGACTGTAGCCGCCCGCCGGCGGAGCCTCCTCATTGGCGGTTGGCTCTTCAGAGGGCAGAGCCGCCGCCTGGCTCTTGACGGGTTCAGAGGGGCAGACGTTGGCCGCAGCCGCGCTGCTCTTCTCCTTCTTCGAAGGGCTCAGGTTGCTTGAGCTTTTCCTCGCGCCGGATTTCAACTTGTTCAGTAGTTTAGCCTCCTTCCGCTCCTTCCTGGTCTCCGGCTTCGCCTTTGCCGCGTCTGAAAAAGTCATGTTGCACAATCGAAATAGAACAGAACAGAACTTACGAGATGAATGTGGAATTTTGAACTGAGCTGCGTTTCCATGCATGACCTCTAGAATTGCGCAAAACTTAAATATTGCAATAAAAAAACTGGTGATGGAAAGAGCTACACTTGGAAAAACCTCTCAAATATGCAGACAAGATTAAGGTAAATAATTGAAAAGAGTCTTTGGTGAATCTTTTATCGCTAGCCTTGTCTTCCTGCCACCATATTGCAATCATATTTAAACATTTCTGTCATCTATTTTGTCAAACTATTTTGATGAGGACTTAAAAGTAACCCGAAAAGCTGTAAAAGACTGACGGTGGTTCATAAGAGATCATGATCAACAACCATGTACCTTTCTTCTCTGGCTTGATGGAAAGCGTGACGGCCGAGTCCTTGCAGGACAGCTTGGCCCTCTTGGTTTCCACCTCGCCCTCCTCCTGTGGAGTCACCTCAGCTTTGTCGTCCTCACTGGGTTCAACAGCTTCGAGCTGACGCTTCGCCCCAGTCTGAGGCTTCATGCTGATGCAAAGAGGAAAGAAGAAGAAGAAGAAGAGGAAGAGGAAGAAGAAGAAGAAGAAGAGGAAGAAGAAGAAGAGGAAGAAGGGGCAGAAGGGGAAGAAGAAGAAGAAGAAGAAGAAGAAGCCTTTATTAATATCACAGAGAAAGTGCAGTGTCATGAGAATGAAAGTTCATAGACTGAGTCCAAACTTTTGACTCCTAGTGTAAATCCAATGAATTACAACAATTTTAGAGCCATTCTTAAGATCAGAAACCTTTTGTCTTCCTGTTTAGGAGCGATGATCTCCGTGTCTTCAGCTTCAGTCTGCTTCTCCACCGCCGCGGTCTCGTCTCCTCTGAGGAACTGGGCAGCCTCAGGCGTGGGCTTGGAGTGGTCGATGGGAGCGTTGTCCTTCCCCGACTTCCACAGGTGGTAACGATCAGGCTGAAACTTCCGGACGAAGACGTCCATGGAGATCTTGACCATGTCCTGGCGGCACGAACACTAAGAGGAAAAAACACACATACACACATACAGTATTCACCATGGCGATAAACAAGACAGCACTACGCTTCCAATCATCACGGAATTTGAATTACACTTCCAATGGTGGAAATGATTGCTTGGTGCTTGAAATTTCCTCTGAATTTCTGATCGTGGCCAGAAGCTTTTTTTTTTTTTTTTTTTGAACTTTTTATTTAGATTTTTGCACAATAAGAAACAGAACAGAACAAAGGAAAATATCTGAGACAAGGAAAAAAATTAAAATTAAATTAAAATATTTAAAATATCAAAATATTTATGGCCAGAAGCGTTTCCATGCAAATCGAATTCATTCTCGGGCGCCCAGACGATGATGTTGTGTACCATAGTAGCCCGTTTGCCGTAGTCAATCCACCGCTGGGTGGCAAAGTTGGTGGACTCTGCACAGTTAAAGCCGTGGTTGAAACCAGCGTGGTAGCCGAATGGAAAGGTGACGATGAACTGTCCCGCCTCCTGGATCACCTGCAGGGAAGCACAATGAAACACGACTTGAGTAACATCCACAGTCAAAGAAATAAGCCAAAGTGTGCTCACAGTGGGCTGGATCCCTTTAAAAATCAACGATCATTTACCTATTAGGAACCAATGGAGTGTGCAAGCACTCTCGGTTTCCTTTACACCGCTTTGTGAATACAAATGTCATTACAAACTGAGCGTCTTTCATTTCTGGCTGCCTCATCTTTCATTAAAGTCAACAACCGACCCATTGGTGTGGAACTGACAGCAGACGCGCTGCTTTTTCTCGACAATGCCGGTGTCATTGAACACGGGACTTTCGTTCAAAGTCACCTTTTCAAAGGGGATGCCGTATTTTTTGAGGATGGAGGGTGAAATTAAAGTCATCTTGTGGCGCAGGAAGGCCTCGCAGCTCTGAGCGTTGCCTGGGAAGAAGCCTGGACAGAGACAGACAAAACAACAGAGGAGAAAGTGACTTGAGGAACATCACCGAGCAATCAACCGAGACAAGACATTATCAAGACTTTAATATATGGAGGTGCGTCTAAGTTCCAGTTTGCGTCTAAATGGAACAGCAACATTTTCTTTCAGCAAGGTGTCTTTTAATAATTTCCTTTAACATTTTGCTGCTGCTTTTTAAAAAAAATTTTTTTTTTAAATCATTTAAATCATTTAATTATTTACATACCCTTTGCAAGTCTCTCCAGTCGTTTCCCGTGCTCTGGTGGAACAACATACCTAATGGACGAACACAGCAGTGGTCAACAGTCGCCAGCGGAAGTGAAAGGATGAGTGACGAAATGCATTTAGTCCCCAATCAAATCACTTGTTTTAAAATACATATTTTTATATGTTAAATTACTTTATTCAACACATCATCTTAAATTTGAATTCCTTCGACCTTGTTCCTTCATAGCCCATGTGCTAAAGCTACCACATGCCTCTAGCAGACACATTGGTTGAACTTTCTTTCTTCTTTTTTTTTTTTAAATTAGATACAGCAAATATATGTGACGCAGTAAGAAGCTTAAATCTGAGGCTGTGCAGCGATGAGTGTGAGGGGGGCACCGTACCAGGACTTGGGCTCTCCAAAGTGCAGGTAGTTGATGCTGTACAGGTCCATGTCCTCTGTGTGCCAGGCAAAAGCACTTTTCCACATGCCAAAGTAGAGGTATGGAGTGTTGACCCCCTTGATCTTGATGCCACTCTCACTCTCCACAGTGTCCAGGATGGTGTTCAGGCGGCCGATGTTCCACTCGTTCACTCCCTGCAAAGCATGGAGGAAGACATCGGATTATAATGTGGCTTATTATTGACTGGTGTATGTGTATGTGTATATATATGTATATATATATATATATTTCTGTTTATACAGGTACCACCCGAAAAATTAGAATATCAAGTCAGAGTTGTTTTATTTTGGTAATTTAACATAAAAGATGAATGCAACACATTTTATTGAGCCATTCCACGCAAATAGACATCTCAAGCAGTTCCTTGTTGTAACTTTGTGGTTTTAATAAGCTGAAAATCTTAATCAGCAAAGCCACATAGCCTGAAAATTAGAATACTGTGAAAAGCTTCAGTTTTGTAGCTTCAAAGAGTCCAAAGAATCCAAAACCCCTGCAAAAGGCTCCTGATCCTTTAGAAAGTCTGTCTTGGGTTGTTGGCTCAGAAGAGTTCACACATGGGCAAATACAACAACCTTCTCAGGAGATCCTAATGTTCTGGGTAGTACTGTAGATTTATTTATATATATATATATATATATATATATATATATATATATATATATATATATATATATATATATATATATATATATATATATATATATATATATATATATGTATTATATACATATACATATACATATACATATATACATATATACGTACACAGAATAAATAAAACTTTTACAATATACATCAGACCAAATTGTACACACTGGACCTTTCAATGGTTGGGAAGGGTCATGTCGAGGGAACCTAGCTAATATTGCTAATATTGAATTGAACCATCAAAAAAAAAAAGGTGTAAGGAAGTTCATGTTTGTGTGTCTTCTTGAGAAGATGAGTACTCACAGGATCGTACAAGGTTCCACTGACGTCAGCTCCATAAAGTGGCGGGTTGAAGGTCAGATTCTTCCAGAACTTCCTCTCCAGCTCATCTAGATCCACATACCTGGGATTGCAAAACCTGCAAGAAAATTATAATAAACCATCTGGCTTTCAGTTACTATGACTCTCATGTTAGCTGTTGTAATTTACTTTTCATGGCACGATGGTTACATTAAATGTTGGCTAAACTATATTATGCGCTACAGAGCCAACGCATTGCAGTCATATTGGCATCCCAATCGACCGTGGAAACTGACTTGTCCAGGTTGGAGGTCTTGCGGAACTCGCTGACAGTCATCGGCTTCTTCTGGATGTTGTACTGCGTGAACAAGCCGGACTGGCCCGTCACCACCTGCTGGATGGGAGCTGGAATTACCAGGTCGTCAATGTCATCGTACGTCCGGCGAGGCTTCCAGCCTTTAGGAGGGACAACCTGGTGGATCACACAAGGTGAATGTTTAGAGGTGAATCTGGGTGAATGTATCAGTACTTCACTCTGAGATCCGCTTGATGAGGACCCAACAACGGCCACTTGCTGCTGCACAAACATTTGTTTTTAGTCGACGCAGCAGTACACGTCAGCGGCAGCGCTTACATTCACGTAGAAGCAACACCCAGCAGAATTAAATGATGAATTTTATAAATATAAAGAAATATTTGAGATTGCAGAAGCTGCGGAAATTTGAAGTTTGAGGAAATAAATATTTCAAGCCTCTTATGTAATCTTTTGTGTAGAGTTGTTTTCATATGACTGCTAGCACCACCAGTGTGAATGTGGTGTGCTCTATAAATCCAAGCCATTGTTATGATTATGCAGAAGAAAATGTGCTTGCTTTTGCCATTCCAGCCTTGTGCGCTCCTTGAGACTCCATGTAGGCGATGTAGCGGCTGAAGTCTCTGAACTCCTCTTTGGACGGAGTGAAGGTCATGATCCCAGAGCCCGTCGGCTGGCCCGGCGTGTCTGTGGTCATCTTGGAATCGTTCTTCTGGACTTTGCTTTTTAAAGTGGAAACAAGGACAGAAAAGTTGTAAATGTCATGTAGGTTATAAAGGACATGGATAAAATGTCAGTCATTATACACACTACTGTTCAAAAGTTTGAGGTCTCTGACTCATTGCTGCATTGAACTCCATTATAAGCAGCTTAATGAAACTACTGCGACGCTCCATTATGCAGCATGCATGAAAATCAGAAAGCGTGCGGGTTGTAAAATGTGACAAAAGGGGGCTGGAGCAGCAGCAGCAGATGGATGGAGTGTTTTTGTTGAGCCACCTCATAGGAAGGAAAACAATATATGATGGGATATGGAGAAAACAAGCAATGTAAAATGAACCAAAGCAAAGTTACAAGCAAATCAGTGTCTTTCAAGCCCCACCAGCTCATTATTGAAATGACTCAAAGGGGGGGAAGAAACATGGCTATTGTATTACTTCCGTGATATTAATATGATGTCTTCAAGTTTGGCGGCCCATGAGTTAAAAAGCTTAACTAACGGGGCCGCATGTGGGCCCCGGACCGTAGTTTGCCCGCGCCTGTTCCTAGAGAGAAACAATCATCGGACAGCATATATTCACTATAATTCCACGGAGGGCAAGAATGGCACAGATTTCACGTAGTTTACTTTTAGATTTATTTCTTAGGAACAAAATTAAGAACACTCGGAAACTTTGCAATGTAGAAAGTTTGCAACGTAAAAACAAACAAACAAACAAAAAAAAAACCGACCGCAGTATTTATCGCAGTATTACCCCGTAACTCACTGTTAGTCAAGTTATTTCAGAAACTACACTGGCCTTTTTAAACTATGCTGTAACACGATCATTCTTACAGCATTTTCACTACTTATTAACAGCAACGGAAACTAAATGAAACCCTTTAGCACTTTTAAGCAGACAATGAACCTACAAGATTGTACGTTCATTTTTAGCACAAACGTTTCATTTCAATTCCCACCCGAATCTTCTGAAATGTTTCGGAAACAAAACCGTAACCCACTCCACTAACCGAGCTGCGCTGTGTGTAAAAAAGAATAACAATATTAATGATTCAAAGGAGCAAATTAAAACCAAAACAGACCTTTAGCTATTGCGCTAGCTGCGGCGCTATCGGAAAAGGTAGCTCACAACAACTATCCTCTCAGGAATTGGAAAAAAAAGTAAAGATAACAACACCCCACTCGCCCTAACATGATGGAGTTGAATGAAAAACAACCAGCAAGTACTTTCAAGCTGACATCTTGCGTCAAAGAAGGGATTTAATAAGATGCTACGCGTGTAATCGACTCCGGGGGAAAAAATCTGTCAGGCTGCTTTTTGCTTGAAGCTAACGTGAAGCCAGCAGCTGCTCGTCAGTTTGGAGACTTTGTTTGCTTCATCGCCGGCAAAATACACAGCAAATGTCTGAGGCGGTGCGTGTGTACTTACCAAAAGGTCATGTGTTGTTCAACTTGTTAGTTCTTCACATCAAAAAGGTGCTAAAACAGATATTCAGGCATAATTTAGTCCAAGTGGAAAAGACAGTCCACCATTATTGAGGCGACGCATGCCCAGTTTGTGTTTGTTTACATGGAGGTCGGTGGGAGGGACTTCCGCATTGTCTTCAGCCAATCACAAAGAGTGGTTCTCAACCCGTGGAGTCTCGGTCGGGACCCACAACTTTCTATCATCGTCATGAAGTCGCGACTCAAATGTATTTATTCCATAGAAAACAAACAAAAAACAAAAACAAACATATGTGCAGATGTTTGTGTATCTTTGACATCCTGGTTTTATAACACTGAGTTAAAAAAAAAGAAGTAATTTTATTCAGATGAAGACACTTTTCTTTCATTTGTTTTGTTTTTTTATTAACAAATACAAAACTGTATGTCACCCAGCATGTAACAGAAGGATTGTTTTTCATTCACAACAACCTCGTTCTCATCCAAAGACAACCACAGACACTGCAGATACAAAAAACCTCGATTGTGGGTTCAGTTGCTGCCTTAGATCGAACCATAACTCTCACAATCAAGCTTGTTTTAATGCATCATGTATCCAAAATACCTGCGAATGATGTGTGCCGCAATAAAACTGGCACTTCATTGGATGGGGGCAGATGGACAAGAATAGATTCCATTGTTTTCTCCCGCTATTGGCTCTTTGCCACTGTCATCTCATTAGTGCACAGACAAAATGCAGAGAAGTGGATACAGTGCAGTTCAGAATGTACAGTTCTTCTACGCATGGCTTTAAATAAATGGCTGTCCATATTTTAATTTGCTTCTTTTTTTTGTTGCTGGGTTTCTAAGGAGCTACGAGCGACAGTCCTAAATAGACATTAATATAAGGCCATAATTAAAATAATTTAAACAAAAAACAGGAGGATTTTCAGAGGTATAAAGGTGGATATGTTTGAAGTAATAATTGAATTAAAAAAATACGTTTAATGTTGCATTTTTCCTGACAAAATCACGCAAAGCATAAGTTCTGGTGTAAGCAGTCCGTCACTGGTTGGAATTCACTGGTCATTGAGGAGGTGATTTATTGATTCTAACATGGTATATTTCGGTTGCAGAAAATATATTGTAATATAATATATAATATCACATAATAACATAATATTGAAGTGTGCTGACACAATAATGGATCTTTGGAGATGTTGTGACGCAGTCAGAAAACACAACCTCATCATTTTATCATTGGAATCACTGCAAACTTGATTCTAGAAATGTTCATATGGGCTTAATATTTTATTCTAATTATTTTGGTGATAGATGTTAGGTTTTGATCAGAAAGTTAAAACTGTCTTACGATTAATGTGTCAAAAATTAGTGTATGGTTTTTCCTCTTCTCCACAGGCTGGTGCAAAAATGCATTGAATGTGTATGACCATGGGTTACTGCAAACGTCGTCGTCATTTCTATCGCCATTTATCACTCCAGTGACGGGAAGCCAGTATTAATATTTTATGACATAAATGAAAAGATAAAATCAAACATGTGGAAATAAAAAAAAGGTTAGCAGCTGTGATATGTTTTTCTTCTTCTAAGAACATTTCAATATAATTCTTCAATAAAAAATAAGGTGATTACAAAATACACATTTTTTTTTTCCAATTTCGATTTTGGTTAACTCTCAGATATGAATGATAGATATCACAGAAATGATGGATATAAATGACACACTACCAGTCAAAAGTTTGGACACATACTTCTGATTGACAGCTTTTTTTTTTTTTTTTTTTTTTTTCATTTTTACAGCGTACATTGTCACTCAAGGCATCAAAACTGTGAATGAACACATATGGAATATGTATTTAACAAAAAAGTGTGAAATAACTCAAACAAGTTTTAAATCTTAGATGATCCAGAATAACAGAACAGAACATAGAACACAACATATTTACCTATGAATTGTTTTTTGTCTTTTGCCACATGAATCCACACATCTTGGTCACATATTTGATGTCTTCAATGTGTATGTACAGTGTAGAAAGTAGTCAAGAAAAAGAAGAAACGGTTGTGTCCAAACTTTTGACAGGTATTGTAACTAAAAATGTTTTTATTTATTTTTATTTTTATTTTTTTTACTATTTCAAGGAGGCAGAAAATAAAGGTTTCACAATGACTGGACTTGAGGGTCAGTTGTGGGCCAGTTCCAGGACCTGTGTCTCTTATGGGTCTCTTATGTCTCCAGTCCCGTCCCTCCAGCAGTGCCTTCTGTCCTCCCTCCAGAGGAGGGCGCCGAGGGTCCTGAAGAGGGAGCGTCGCAGATACGTGACTCAGAGTAGACATTCAAACCTTCTGAGGGGCCCCTGCTGCTTCCACTGGGTTATGTTGTGTAGTGATCAAAGCTTCCGAGGTACTCCAGAGCAGCCCTGTAGCACAGGTGATACTGGTCCTAGAGATACCAACAACAAAAAAATAAAAAAAAATCCATTGTTAAGTTTGGTGACACCATTTAATCAAGTCCACCACCAGCCAAACGTGTGGCCACACCCACTGAATTGAATGTCTTTTCTTTCATTATCATGCCTATTGACATACATCTCGATCATACATTTGATGTCTTCAGTATCTATCTGCAGTGTAGGAAGTTGTAAAGATAAAACAACAACAACATTGCGTTAGATAGTGTGTCCAAACCTTTGACATGTCCGTGTTACATT